>NC_092230.1:30413854-30418854 GCF_036320965.1 Panulirus ornatus | reverse complement strand
CTCAAGGCTGCCACTCAAGGTGGGTGTTGTTACACTTTCGGTCTTCCACTGTGCTATATACATGGCTCTTATTGTTCTGTGTTGGTGAAGTCCAGTCACATGGGGATTCTGTGCCCTCACTGTTACATATCCCGCCTTCCTACTGTAAAAGCTGCCCCCAGCACCAGATGATGACGTGCACAGCCGTCAGTATAACGTCAACGTTCTGACGCTAATTCTCTCTGTCTCTGTGCTACAGGAAGCCACAGTATGCTACTGGACGAAGCAACCGGCGGCTCGGCATACACCGGCCCTCACTCTCTGTTCACCTACCCCGACTCCCTGTACAGCAACCCTGACGCCCAGTGCACCAACCCCGACTCCTCGAACAACTATGACTCCTTGTACAACTCTGACTCTCTTTACAACTCTGATTCCTACAACCCTATCTCATCGTATGATCCTGACTCCTTGTACAACCCCAACTCCTTGTACAACCCTGACTCCTCGTACAGCCCTGATTCCTCGTACATCTCTGACCCCTTGTACAACCCCGACTCCTCGTACAGCCCTGATTCCTCGTACAACCTAGAATCCCTGCCAAGCAACTATAATTCGCTGTACAGCCAACACGACCAGCCGGACAAGTGGATCAAGTGGAGGATGACGCCAGAGGACTTGGAGGATCTGCAGCAGTACATGCCTGAGGAACCATGGCCTCCACTGGCCGAGGACGACTCCCTAGCCTCTGTTAGCAACGACCTCCTGCAGGACGAATTCCATGACCTTGACATGAGGGAGCAGTTCGTGCCTATCAAAAATGGTAAGACATTTTCTTCACGTCAGAGCTGTTACGAATTCTTGAAGAGAGACTAAGATCACTAAGATAATGTAATGTGACCAGATGATGGTGGGTATCAATTGAGTACTGAGCCACTTCGTGAGGTTCGAACTGATGTACAGTTAACTGTGTAGTGTGAGACAACTTTCACCAAGTGTCCTCCGCTACATACTGAGTGTGATGCTGATAGTGACAGAATACACGCTTAATCTGTATTCTAGTAAAGGCTGGATACAAAGAAAACATTATATAACCTCCCACCAGCAGACTTTCAATATAACATCTATTATCAAGATATAAGATTAATGTTCCTTGTGAAATACATCCAAAGGCGTTCCAAACATAACATTTTACACACATGAAACAGTGATGTTCGATGTCGAGCGAACGAATGTTGAACTTACTATAACGATTAACATCCGATGTTACAGAGGAGCCAGAAGTGACGGTGCCAGAGCCAGCAGCAAGTGGTAACGTGGAGTGTGGCAGCCTCATCATCTCCGGCTCCGACATGCTCAAGAAGATCCCCTCCAAGACCAGAAAGCGAGGTGACTATCTCTCATCTTCCCTCCTCCTCCTCCTCCTCAGGAATAACTGTCATACGCAATTAATTGTAACAACACTATGAGTTGTAGCTTACGAGGCCCTTCCTGTATTTTCTCTGATTTACAGTTTAAAGGCCAATGTAAACTATCACCTTCCCACCCATCCTTCACCGATTTATAGTTTATCATGTCATATGAACAAAATGAGCAACTTTGAACGGTTACAGTACGATCATTACCTTGAGCCAAAACATTTACCTTTATAAATTTACACAATGAGTAGAGTCCACCATAAGGTTGAGGCCTTGCGTGCACCATATAAGGTATACGTGTGACTTTCAGTAAGGGGACCCAAGAGCTGGGAGTTCCTGATGCGTCTGCTGGCGGACAGCAGAACAAACCCGGCCCTCATCTGCTGGGAGAACGAGGACAGCGCCACCTTCCGTCTGACCAAGCCCGCCACCATCGCCCAGATGTGGGCCAACAGAACGAACGACAAACGCAATCTGTCTTACAACAACTTCGCCAGAGGCCTCAGGTGAGACAACACTTATATCTTTTTATTTCTGGCAAGGCAACCCTCTACACGGCTTCGCACCTGATGTGCTCTATCTGTAATACTATCATAATGATGATATATAACACATGGATGAGATAATATTCCTACACCCCTCTAACACACGTGTTCTGCTACCGTCCACCAGGCACCACTACACGACAGGAGCCCTGGAGCCGGTGATGGAGAAACAGCTGGTGTACAGATGTGGACCCACGGCCCTCCAGTACCTGCAGGAGCTGCGGGAAGGGTCATGAGATGCTCGAGGCACGCACCGTGACTCGCCTGACACAAACCACGACACAAGGTGCACACAACAGGAGGGAAGGGCAAAACAAAGATGAGAAGAAGCCATCTTGCCAAAGACAAACAATCATGTTGCCAGCAGGATGCATTTTGTAAATAACTACACACTTTAAACATATGCAATGGCCATTATATATATATATATATATATATATATATATATATATATATATATATATATATATATATATATATATATATAAACCTTAACAAGTACAAATAATTATAAACTTTTTCAGTAAGAGTAATATTCTGATGCAAGGTTAGGTAAGGATCACTTGATGATGGTTAGTTGCTTATGCTTTAGGCTGATGAACCACCGTAGTCATTCAGGCCGTTTACGTTCTGTCATAACCAGTAACAGAACAATCCCGAAAACCTTCAGGTGTTACATATCATTCTTTCGTCAAGGCACACTGGCTCGACATGTTGTCCTTATGCACTGACAGAAGTGCCATTATCATCACCATCAGAGACTAAGAAAACATGGCGACGAAAGGAAGAATTGGGATAGCAGATGGGAAAACCTGGAAAAAATGGAGGCAGCAAGCTTGGGGCGGACCCGCCCTGCTAGTTGTGGCTCCAGCTCGCTAACTCCTAAATCATGTATATTTTCGTTAGACGAAAATGTTATTCTAGTCGGATGTATCATATCTAGTCTATGAGTTGTTGATATCATCGCTACTGTTTTTATTTATCATTATTATTGTTATTATCGTTATTATTAATTTACGGGAACCCTTTTGCCTAAAACGACTTCTAACATTTATGTTCATTAACATATACCATTTCATTTGCTTAATTCACGTTTCTGTTTTGTATGTCAAATAAATGTTTTTTTCTATCACACTTTCATGTCATTTACCTTACCACAGTTCCATTCTCATATTTAATGAAAAATACACAGAAAAATATCGCTCAATGTAAAAAAAAAAATATAAATAAAAAAATAACACCCGTACATCTCAAGCATTACTATTAATTCTAGGGTGTCATTCAAAAGTAAATATAACTTTAGCAAAGTAACACGAGTTCAAAAACAAACAGTTAAAACCATTTTTAAATGAGCATGTTGCCCCACCTCCTGCCAGTCTGTACCAGCTGAGAAGGGATTGTGAACGGTCGAAACTGTACTGGAATATTAAGAATCAAGCCTTAAAGTGGCATTCTATGTTGATGCATACGCTGTACTTCATCACATATATATGTACATAAACAAACGAATCCAACTTTTCCAGGAAATTTGTGATATCTTTGATATCACATATACAGTGGTGATACAGTTCTTGTAGCTCTATATCCCATTCAAGAGCAAATTCCCTCATGCCGGGGATTTTAATGCAGGTTTTGGAACCAATCCTCAGACTGAGTATTGCAGTCTACGCTGAACCGAGGTCCGCTGCTTAATCTGGAAGTCTTCGGCAGCGTGACTCAAGTCTTTTACTGTTTACCAGGTCGGTGAGCGGCTAAGGTCTCGCAGCTGACCATGGATCGGTAATCTCGCCTCCTGGGAACATCCGACTCTGATTGGCTGGTGTCACAGACTGACGCATGGTGAGTATACTGATTGTGTAGTTTTCAAAAAGTTTGGAAATATATGCAACTTTAAAAGCAGGTAGATATCAGAAGCAACAAAAGCAGCAATAGACTATATCAATAATTTCTTCTAGCTTATTCAGTCATCCCAGGCATATGGATACCTTAATTTTCTTAAGAAGTACCTTAAACGTAAATATGGCAGCCTAAAAAAATCTATACAGCTACATGACAAGAGCCTTACTATAAAATGAAACATATCAATGATCTTAGCTAATTATTAAAAAGAATTCAATCTAAAGTCAGATTCCTTCAGCAGAATGCAGAGGAAATATAAGAAACACCACATACAGTAGACATCATCCAAGAAAAAAAAATTGCACAGAAGAACATACGGGATCACTGTCGGAAAAATAACATAATGGTGTGATGTAAACACCATCAACCTTCAGAAAAATTTCTGCAGGACCATACAGTAAGTAACCTTATACGACCTATGGTTTGGATGTAATCATATCCTTCAACCCATCACAACACCAGAATCAACAATCTAGCAATTGCTAAGCAGACGAACTTCCTGCGACATATTTTTTCAAACGATGCACAGTGCGTTGATCCAGGAAATTCTCTGAAAAAATGTGACCTTTAAAATCTGAAAATTTTCCATAGAATTTGGAAGATAACCTTCTAATGTCCTCTGAAAAACTACACCCTAACCCAACACGCAGGTTTATAGTTTACTGTTTGACCGTTGGACTTCAGCGTATAAGACTTTTTTAGTCAGTGATTGTGTAAGGGCCAAAATATATTCACCATTCATATACATACCCAAATATTTTACCGTTTACACACACACACACACACACACACACACACACATATATATATATAGGTTTGTTGAATGTGTTTGATGATAGAGTTGCAGATATAGGGTGTTTTGGTCGAGGTGATGTGCAAAGTGAAAGGGTTAGGGAAAATGATTTGGTAAACAGAGAAGAGGCAGTGAAAGCTTTGCGGAAGATGAAAGCCGGCAAGGCAGCAGGTTTGGATGGTATTGCAGTGGAATTTATTAAAAAAGGGGGTGACTGTATTGTTGACTGGTTGGTAAGGTTATTTAATGTATGTATGACTCATGGTGAGGTGCCTGAGGATTGGCGGAATGCGTGCATAGTGCCATTGTACAAAGGCAAAGGGGATAAGAGTGAGTGCTCAAATTACAGAGGTATAAGTTTGTTGA
>NC_092230.1:30323854-30403854 GCF_036320965.1 Panulirus ornatus | reverse complement strand
GAGCTGTGGTTTCAGTGCATTCTTACATGACAGCTAGAGACTGAGTGTGAACGAATGGGGTCTTTGTTGTCTTTTCCTAGCGCTACCTCGCACACATGAGGGGGGAGGGGGTTGTTATTCCATGTGTGACGAGGTGGCGATAGGAATAAATAAAGGCAGACAGTATGAATTATGTACATATGTATATATGTATATGTCAGTGTGTGTATATATATATGTGTACATTGAGATGTATAGGTATGTATATTTGCGTGTGTGGACGTGTATGTATATACATGTGTATGTGGGTGGGTTGGGCCATTCTTTCGTCTGTTTCCTTGCGCTACCTAATAAATAAATAAATAAATAGAATATATATATATATATATATGTGATAGTATGTGATAGAATGTAAGAAAGTAAATTCTCGATTAATATGGGTAAAACTGAAATTTGATGGAGAGAGGTGGGTGATTATTGGTGCATATGCACCTGGGCATGAGAAGAAAGATCATGAGAGGCAAGTGTTTTGGGAGCAGCTGAATGAATGTGTTAGTGGTTTTGATGCACGAGACCGGGTTATAGTGATGGGTGATTTGAATGCAAAGGTGAGTGATGTGGTAGTTGAGGGAATAATTGGTATACATGGGGTGTTCAGTGTTGTAAATGGAAATGGTGAAGAGCTTGTAGATTTATGTGCTGAAAAAGGACTGATGATTGGGAATACCTGGTTTAAAAAGCGAGATATACATAAGTATACTTATGTAAGTAGGAGAGATGGCCAGAGAGCGTTATTGGATTACGTGTTCATTGACAGGCGTGCGAAAGAGAGACTTTTGGATGTTAATGTGCTGAGAGGTGCAACTGGAGGGATGTCTGATCATTATCTTGTGGAGGCTAAGGTGAAGATTTGTATGGGTTTTCAGAAAAGAAGAGTGAATGTTGGGGTGAAGAGGGTGGTGAGAGTAAGTGAGCTTGGGAAGGAGACCTGTGTGAGGAAGTACCAGGAGAGACTGAGTACAGAATGGAAAAATGTGAGAACAATGGAAGTAAGGGGAATGGGGGAGGAATGGGATGTATTTAGGGAATCAGTGATGGATTGCGCAAAAGATGCTTGTGGCATGAGAAGAGTGGGAGGTGGGTTGATTAGAAAGGGTAGTGAGTGGTGGGATGAAGAAGTAAGAGTATTAGTGAAAGAGAAGAGAGAGGCATTTGGACGATTTTTGCAGGGAAAAAATGCAATTGAGTGGGAGATGTATAAAAGAAAGAGACAGGAGGTCAAGAGAAAGGTGCAAGAGGTGAAAAAAAGGGCAAATGAGAGTTGGGGTGAGAGAGTATCATTAAATTTTAGGGAGAAAAAGATGTTCTGGAAGGAGGTAAATAAAGTGCGTAAGACAAGGGAGCAAATGGGAACTTCAGTGAAGGGCGCAAATGGGGAGGTGATAACAAGTAGTGGTGATGTGAGAAGGAGATGGAGTGAGTATTTTGAAGGTTTGTTGAATGTGTTTGATGATAGAGTGGCAGATATAGGGTGTTTTGGTCGAGGTGGTGTGCAAAGTGCGAGGGTTAGGGAAAATGATTTGGTAAACAGAGAAGAGGTAGTGAAAGCTTTGCGGAAGATGAAAGCCGGCAAGGCAGCAGGTTTGGATGGTATTGCAGTGGAATTTATTAAAAAAGGGGGTGACTGTATTGTTGACTGGTTGGTAAGGTTATTTAATGTATGTATGACTCATGGTGAGGTGCCTGAGGATTGGCGGAATGCGTGCATAGTGCCATTGTACAAAGGCAAAGGGGATAAGGGTGAGTGCTCAAATTACAGAGGTATAAGTTTGTTGAGTATTCCTGGTAAATTATATGGGAAGGTATTGATTGAGAGGGTGAAGGCATGTACAGAGCATCAGATTGGGGAAGAGCAGTGTGGTTTCAGAAGTGGTAGAGGATGTGTGGATCAGGTGTTTGCTTTGAAGAATGTATGTGAGAAATACTTAGAAAAGCAAATGGATTTGTATGTAGCATTTATGGATCTGGAGAAGGCATATGATAGAGTTGATAGAGATGCTCTGTGGAAGGTATTAAGAATATATGGTGTGGGAGGAAAGCTGTTAGAAGCAGTGAAAAGTTTTTTATCGAGGATGTAAGGCATGTGTACGTGTAGGAAGAGAGGAAAGTGATTGGTTCTCAGTGAATGTAGGTTTGCGGCAGGGGTGTGTGATGTCTCCATGGTTGTTTAATTTGTTTATGGATGGGGTTGTTAGGGAGGTGAATGCAAGAGTTTTTGAAAGAGGGGCAAGTATGAAGTCTGTTGGGGATGAGAGAGCTTGGGAAGTGAGTCAGTTGTTGTTCGCTGATGATACAGCGCTGGTGGCTGATTCATGTGAGAAACTGCAGAAGCTGGTGACTGAGTTTGGTAAAATGTGTGGAAGAAGAAAGTTAAGAGTAAATGTGAATAAGAGCAAGGTTATTAGGTACAGTAGGGTTGAGGGTCAAGTCAATTGGGAGGTGAGTTTGAATGGAGAAAAACTGGAGGAAGTGAAGTGTTTTAGATATCTGGGAGTGGATCTGGCAGCGGATGGAACCATGGAAGCGGAAGTGGATCATAGGGTGGGGGAGGGGGCGAAAATTCTGGGGGCCTTGAATAATGTGTGGAAGTCGAGAACATTATCTCGGAAAGCAAAAATGGGTATGTTTGAAGGAATAGTGGTTCCAACAATGTTGTATGGTTGCGAGGCGTGGGCTATGGATAGAGTTGTGCGCAGGAGGATGGATGTGCTGGAAATGAGATGTTTGAGGACAATGTGTGGTGTGAGGTGGTTTGATCGAGTGAGTAACGTAAGGGTGAGAGAGATGTGTGGAAATAAAAAGAGCGTGGTTGAGAGAGCAGAAGAGGGTGTTTTGAAGTGGTTTGGTCACATGGAGAGAATGAGTGAGGAAAGATTGACCAAGAGGATATATGTGTCGGAGGTGGAGGGAACGAGGAGAAGAGGGAGACCAAATTGGAGGTGGAAAGATGGAGTGAAAAAGATTTTGTGTGATCGGGGCCTGAACATGCAGGAGGGTGAAAGGAGGGCAAGGAATAGAGTGAATTGGAGCGATGTGGTATACCGGGGTTGACGTGCTGTCAGTGGATGGAATCAAGGCATGTGAAGCGTCTGGGGTAAACCATGGAAAGCTGTGTAGGTATGTATATTTGCGTGTGTGGACGTGTGTATATACATGTGTATGGGGGGGGGGGGGGGGGTTGGGCCATTTCTTTCGTCTGTTTCCTTGCGCTACCTCGCAAACGCGGGAGACAGCGACAAAGTATAATTAATAAAATATATATACATATATATATATATATATATATATATATATATATATATATATATATATATATATACTCACTTGTGACTAATCTTGTTTGAGCATGGACTACTGGGGGCCATGAAGGAGCTTGACTTGTAATTCACTTAAAAAACGAATGTCTAATCTAAGAAAACCGACCACAGTCTCACTCAAAAATCACAAATCGATGGCACTGGATGCCCCAAATATCAGCCTACGGCATCAGCACCACAGTACTAACAGGTTCTATCAACTCTGAGCAAGAAGGTTCAAAATTACATGAAACGGCAAATTATGAAATATTTCATCTAGAAAATCCTTTGATTCTTGATGAAGTGTAGAAAATAATATTCAGTGACATTGCAGTGGAGTAATACTGACAATAAAAAGGGTAATGCGCGTGAGACTAAAGTACGTCTACGAGAAAAAAAGAGGGAATAGTGCATGCAAGATTAAATTACGTCTAATATCACATAAAGACAACTTCCACATTATATGCAAATATTCAACTCTAAATAATATTCATATACATAATGATTGTACTATTACACAATTACGGGTATTTTGCAGCCTTTAGAACGCTTATATTTATGAAAGGTTGTCATCTGAATCCTTGCCTGTATCAGATTTAACACTGGAGTGTGTCCAAAATTCAGCACATTTCACGTTTGAAAATGGCACATTCAAAAACTTTTCCTTAAAAAAAATGATAGTGCAATTAACTATCAGACTTCATACGAACTATACTACAAATTCTCAATCAAAAACATTAAAAAAAAAACATTCAGCGTATAACAGAGAACGACAAATTAATAAAAATCAACTCTCCTGATTATATACCCTTGAATTATTAACCACATTCTGCATGACAAGCTCTGCAATAAAAAGACCATGAGCGATACAAAACTGGGACAAATCGTTTAAACGTGTTAATGATTCTTTTGGCATGTAACCAACACTCACGTGGTAAGAACATGCCTGTGAGACTGTTTGCTGTACTACTCTAATACTATATTGTTTAAGATTAGGTTAAGTGAGGATTTTGCCATAAAGGTTGGGGTGGCTAGGTTAAAGGGATTTTTGCCACTGGTTAAATCAATACCTGGCTCAGTATGCATTTTGTCACCAAAGCACGCTGGCTAAGTAAGCATCGGCTACATTAAGTATTGATTTTGCCATCAAAGCTACCTATGCTAAGTAAAGATTTTTCCACAAAAGCCAGGTGAAGTCAGGACTCTGCCACCAGAGGCCTGTTCTAGGCCAAGTTAGAATTAACTACCAAAGGCTTAGGTAAGTTAGGATTTTCCCAACAAAACCAGGCTGGCTGTGTAGGGATTTAATCATAGTTGTGATGGCTAAGTTTGGCTCGGCTAAGTTAAGTATGAATTTTGATTTTTGTCATCAAAATTTCCCAGGCTATGTTAAGTTTTTGCCTTCAAAGCTAGACTAAAAATTTTCTAGACTACGTTAAGTCAGTGTTAAGAAGGCAAAAAGCTAGACTAAAAATTGTCTAACCTACGTTAAGTCAATGTTAAGTAAGGATTTTGCTCCCAAAGCTAGAGTATGTATGAATTTTGTTTGACACAATTTTCACATATGTCACTTACACCATTTCTCTTTTAATATGATCTCTGTAAACTTTAACAATATGGTTGGATAAGCTTCTTTCGGCTGATAAAGAAATTTGCCATCAAAGCTAGGCTGGCTGTTAGATTTTTTTTTGTCCTCACAGGCTTGATATAACAGGATAAGCTTCTTTTGGCCAAATTAAGATTTTTACCATCAAAGCTAGGCTGGTTGTTAATTTCATTTTTTGTAATTAAGGGCTAAGCTTCTTTAAGCCAAATAAAGATTTTGCTGTCAGATTTGGCAATTAGCTTATTTTTTTTGCCATTATAGGCTTGTTATAGGCTAAGTACAATTTCTGCCCAAATTCCAAACTTAAGAAAGTATTTTGCCACCTAAACTAGGCTAGATGAGTAGGGATTTTGCTACTAAAGTTTGACTAGCTAAGGAAGGAATTTGCCACCAAAGCCAGGCTATGTTGAAGTTCGAATTTTACCATCAAAGCTCCCTAGTTTATGTTAAGCAAGGACTATGACGCTGAAGTTTGGCTAAATTCAGTAAAGATTTGCCAACACTAATTTCCTTTTGATCTGAGATCACCTTCTCAGCCAAGCTTAAGTTTGACCTTAGTTCAGTAAGGATCTTGTTATCAAAGGCTTGTTTTACGCTCAATAAAGTAAGTAGTTCAGTAAGGAATTACTGTCAAAGGCTTGTTATATGTATATAAGTTAAATCAAGTGAGGATTTTGCTACCAAAGATAGGTTGGCTGATTTGGGACTGTGCTGCCAAAGCTACTAAGAAAAGAGTCTGCGAACAAAGCTTGGTTGGCTGAGTAGGGATTTTGCTATTAAACCTGCGCTGGCTAAAGTTTAAGTTTTAACGAAGATAAATAGGCATAAAGAAATTGCCACCACAGCCAGGCTGGCAAAGTAATGATATGCTATCAGAAATAGGCTATGTTAGATAAGGATTTTGCCTTCAAAATACCTAGGTCATGTTAAGTAAGGATTTTGCCATCAAAATACCCAGGACATGTTAAGGAAGGATTTTGCCATCAAAAATACCTAAGACATGTTAAGTAAGAATTTTGCCCCCAGTAGCTTGTTCTAAGACAAGTTAAAAAGGATTAGCCACCAAAGGCTGAGGCAAGTAATGATTTTTACATAAAAATCACGTTAGATATACAAGGAATTTATCGAAGATATGATGGCGAAGTTTGGCTGGGCTGAGTTAAGTATGAATTTTGACACCAAAGATATGATTAAGGAAAGATTTGTCATCACATCTATGCTATGTTACTTAGGTTTGCTAAATAATGGTTTGGTACCAGGGCTAGGCTATGTTAAATTGAGATGTTTTCTCCATCAAGATTATCTAAACTGTCTAGTAAGGATTTTGCCATCAAAGCTACACTAAGTTAAGTAAGGATTTTATCACAAAGCCAGAGTTGAGCATGAAACATTTTTCATATATGTCACTAACACTGTTTCTCTCTTGATTTAAATTCCCCAAGTTGTAAGCCTAGACTGGCTAAGTTTGCCTTCACCAGGTAAAGATTTTTGGATTAAAATGCTTGTTTCAGACCAAGTAAAAATTTCTCAGACAAGTAAAAATTTTGTCACCAAAGGCTATCTTATGGAAGTGTTTTGCCACCTAACTTAGGATAGCTCTAGGAATTTTGCTACCCAAGTTTGAATAGCTAAGTTTGGATTTGCCACCAAAGCCAGGCTATGTTATGTTAGGCTTTTGCCGCCAAATCTAGGATAGACTAAGAATTTTGCCAAAGATTTGCCTCCAAAGCTATTTATATTAAGTAGGGATTTTGCCATCAAAGCTGCCTGGTTTATGAATAAGGATTACGACACTAAAGTAAAGCACTGGGTTTACCACTAAACCAGAGTTGAGTATGACACATTTATTCCATAAATGTCACACTATTTGCCTTTTGATCCAACACTAAGTCAAGAAAGGATTCTGCTATCAAAGGCTTGTTTTAAGCAAAATTAAATAAGAATTTTGAGAATTCTGCCACCAAAGCTAGGTTGGCTGAGAAGGGATTTTGCTAACAACGCTAAGTTGGTTGAGTGTGGGCAAGGCTACATAAGAGTAAGGATTCTGTCACAATAGCATGGCTGGCTAAGTTATGTTAAGTAAAGATTTTGCCATCAAAGTACCTACAATATATTAAGTAAGGGTTTTGCCACAAAATGCAGACTAAGTAGTTTGCCACAAAGCAAGATTTGAATTTGACTCCTTTTTTCTTTTAAATGTCCTTTTGAGATCTACAACTTCCATTGCTAAGCTGGTTAAGCTTGGCAAAGCAAAGTAAGGATCTCTGCCATCCAAGATAGGCTGGCTGTTAGTGATAAGTTTGGTAAGGAAAGGCTAAGGATTTTTGCCTTCAAAGCAAAACTAAGGACTTTTGCCATCAAAGGATGGCTAAGTAAGAATTTTGCCACTAAAGCTTGTCCCAATAAGTTAAGCAAGGATTTAGCCACCAAAGGCTAAGTTAAGTAAGGATCTTACCACCAAGGCCTGGTTGGCTTCATAGGAATTTTGCTGCTAAAGCTAAGCAGGTAAGAGTTTTTCGCTGAGTTAATGTTTTTTATACCTAAGCTGGATTGTTCAAGTAAAGATCTTCACCTACGCTAGGCTATATCAAGTATGACTTTGCCTTCAAAACTACCTTGGCTATGTTAAGTACGGATTTTGCCACCAAAGTTATGCTAAACTTTGTATGAATTTTGCCACCAAGTCAGAGGTGGGTGTGATATTTTTTTCATGAATGTCACCTACACTATTTCCTTACTAATAAGAAAGCGTCAACTTTTCAACTAGGCTGGCTACGTTTGTCTTGGCTTGTTAAGCAGTTTTGCCATCAAAGCGAGGCTAACTAAATTTATCCACGGCTAACTTAAGTAAGGATTTTGCCAACAAAGGCAAAGTTATTCAAGAATTTTACCACCAAATGATAGGTAAGAATTTTGTCACCAAAGGCTACGTCAAGTAAGGTTTCTTCCACTAAAGCCAGGCTGGCCTAGCAGGGATTTTTCTGTCAATGAAGCTAGGTAAGTCAAGTAAGGATTTGCCATCAAATCTAGGCTATAACAAGCTAGGTTGAGTAAGAATTTTATCACCTAACCAGAACTGACACATTTTTTCACAAATTTCAGTTTTTTTGTGTCACGTAATGTTATCCACAATTAGTCCCACTCCACTGTAAAATAATTCTGAGCACTGCTTAAAAAGGTGCAAGATGTAAAAGTGTAAACTTTTTTTTTTTTTTTTCCAAAAGAAGGAACAGAGAAGGGGGCCAGGTGAGGATATTCCCTCAAAGGCCCAGTCCTCTGTTCTTAACGCTACCTCGCTAATGCGGGAAATGGCGAATAGTTTGAAAGAAAGAATATATATATATATATATATATATATATATATATATATATATATATATATATATATATATATATATATATAAACAAATGTTTGCCCCTCACTGAAACAATTAAGCAACAGCGAGGCCCCCAGCAATTGCTTGGAAGTGAAGCTGGTGAAAGTAGTCACTTTAATATATATAGAAAAAAAAAAAAAATCCCCTACTCGCATTGAGACGAAACAATGTGTATTTGTGACCCCATACACTCTGGTAAATTTAACCGTGAACCAAAAATTCCTGTACTCCAAATACGTTGTGTGAAAATTTTCACTCAAATAAAAAACTCACGCGTTCATATTGCTGCAATCAATAATAGAATGCTACGAATACAGTAGCATCGAACTGGAATCTGTAATATCCATATACTATTTCTCGAAGACGGTTTGTTTTTTCCAAATACCACCACAATCCTTGATATCTTGAACTGTCATATCAGCTTGTACTTACAGAACTGGTTAAAGATTCCGTCATACAGTAAAAAAAACTCATGATTTTTCAGTCTACGTAACTTTTTTCCATTAATATAGTTGTAACTGGTCTGGTTACGATCAAGTAATCACAGCGGTTTTTCGTCGGGCAATCGCACATTGGTCGAACTCGATCTGATTTTCAGGGTCACAGACCAACACGGTTGCAGTCAATATACACCGTTTAGGCGTGCTTGGGGGTTACAATTCTCTTACAGCTATATAATCTCCAATTTGAAAACGAGGTGGTTATCATTCCCGTAAAATGCGGTCGCAATTTTGCTTCGTTAACGTTCAAGTTATGTAACCTTCAAACTCGCCTACAGTCTTAGGGAAGTTAGGTTAAGATGAACATTACTTTCTACACACTGTCTCTGTGGGGTGTAATTCTACCACTTATCATGATAACCCTATGGCGATATTCGTCCTTTAATCGGTTGATGCCACTGACACGCAAGGAACAATACACACTATCGTTTTGAAAAGTGCCCATTCTGTGGATTTTTGAAGTTGTGCTTCTGTAGGGAGCGTCCATCAGCACCCGTTATTACTGGTCCCCAGTGATAATTTAATATAATTCGATTATAAGACTCAAAACTAAGCAAACCTCGGCTGCAATAAATATCTATTGTATAATCATCCCTGTAATCTAAATTTTTTGCTCTTTATTGCATAACTATATTGACTTAGTATCTTTTTAACTGTATGCTTTTAACATGTCCCATTAACTCTAATACATAAATACTATACATATAATTCCAGGACCAGTCATCATAAATGATAGATGAATAACAAAAACACGTAAGCAGTCGTCTTTGACACAACCCATGTCCTCCTACTAAAGAGTAAGACATCCATACAATTGCAAATATTTTCAATATACCTAGGCTAAGCTATCCGTACTGTACTATTCAATCCTAAATAACTTATTAAGATGGCAGTTGGAAAATGGAATCATCTACTTACCTTGTGCAAGAATGAGCGGCGAATATGTCAGTAGACAATCACAAAGTTTTTCTTCCAGAACACTATAAAAGTTTATCACTAGGACTAAGATATCCCATTTAAACTCCTTCGCCTGTACGGCCACATTTCACTTTGTTATTAATGGTAAGAATTCAGCTTTTCGTATGAAGTGTTACAACCACGAACATTTTCTTAGTTAATATATCAACACTCGCACTTTTCTTGTGAGTTTTCTGACCGTTATTTTTCCATAAATCTGCGTCACTTCCGCTGCCCATCGAGCAATACAGAAAGTTTTCATAAATTTTCGTAAAGGCAAAATTTATGCTCGTAAGCACAGATTTTCACGTAAATGTTTCTTCAAAACAATGTATATTTACAATGGAGTTATATTACATAGTTTCTATAATAATGATGTCCAAATTCATTACAATAACCTTGATAATCATGAACACATTTCATTTGTTTTCTTTCACATCAGTGGACACATCTGCGTGGTATATATAATTTCACGTGATCTTGGTATCATTCACTCCACTGTGGAAGCGTTCACCCGATGAATGCTGTACTGAATATATAAGATCCCATACGTATAAGATTCTTTATGGGAATTTTATGTACGAAAGGAAAGCAATGAAGAGGAAGACGGTACAGTACAATAACTCTGGCGCTCGGTCAAAGCTCGTCTAGCCATTTCACTCTCCCAGATACGCTTTTTAGCATGCTTGGCTTATCCACACTAATATACATAAATAAAATCAAAACTGCCTCAGCCTACTCGACACTCACCGCCATCTTTCTTGTTTACGTTGAGAATGAAATCGCAGTCTTGTTAGTTTAATTATACTGTGACAGAACACGAGAAAGAATAAGTACGGAAGACTAGAGATTAACGCAAAAATTGCTAGTGTGACGCCGCCCATAGCCTGTTAAGGCCGGAATTCTTCGTTCTATGGTACATACGTAAATTTAAGTCTTTGAAGCAGAACTTACATACGTATGTTGTTATCACGAAGAGTAAAGCGAAAATAAAATCGCAAGTTAATACAGTAAGCATTAATTCCGTTGATTTGATGTCACTAATGAATATATTTGTATTACTTGTCCTTTACATCTAAAGACAAATGTTTAATTTTGCTAAATGTAAATTACATAACTGTAATCTAAAATTAAGATGAGGCAAAGTGCAATTCGAATCATAGTCAATAATGATTTAGTTTTGACTCATTTTCATTGGAAATTTTTACGAGTAGATATCAATTTAACTTAATAACCTCATGCTAAAGAATATATTTTTCTTTCAATTATATTGTAATCGATGCTCCTGTGATATCATATATTCGGTAAACTAAGCACGTATAAAGTTTTTGAACGATATGTTGGCATACTTGAAATGAAAGCCACACGCGTCGAAGACTTCCGGACTCCCACCCAAGTGAAATATTAAAAACCTTGATCGTCTTGCATCAAACATCCTGGAGTGTTTCAGCAGTGAACCAAGTAACAGAGTTATAATCGACTATCCACTGACATCTGAAACAGGTGTGTTTGTGGGTTTAGTGTGTTAAGTTTTTCCAACTGCAGAATTTGTTTAGCTTTGGCACGGAAAGATGGCCGTAGAGGTTAGTGACTTGTTTATCCCGTATCATGTTACACTAGTAGTGATGTTGCACTGATATTTATTGTTAATTTTCCATGATATTTTGACGTTTGCACAACTGTATCCCATTATTCGAGTGCTCTGACATTTTCTGCGTAACTGTAGACTGATTTCTGAAACGCTTTCCCTAAATATTAAGGCAGTGGTTATTTTACCGACTATTCGACCGTTGGGTCATATGTGATTTTATTTGTTTTCTTTATAGCCGGTTTATTGTTGTATTATATATATAGATTTTTTTCTGTAAAAGAATTCTTGTAATTATGAAGATTCTGGTGAGGAAAAGGTCAGTTTTAATTTCAGTTAGCCCTCCCCGGGTTCTCACGAGAGATCATGCACGTCGCCATCATGAAGTCTAGGTAGTGATGGCAAAAAGTCAGACGAATGAACCTTAACCTAATCTCCAGTTTGGTCATGGCTCCCAGCCCGAGCTTGTCTCTACGTAATTCAGAGGTGGCTAAACGGATAATGTCTTACTCCAGCTATTACGGGGAAACTACAAAGGATATATATATATATATATATGTTTTGGTTTTTGTTTTTTATTTTGGTTTTTATTTCTAGTGTCTTTTCCTGGGGTTTTAAAGTAACATTCGTAATGTTTCTAATTACACTAATTAAATGTCATTAAACTGGTCAGCGTTACGGAAAGAGAACTTAGATATTCTGGTTAGGTTACGTGAGATAGTTAAGTCTTGGCTGCATTTAGGTTAGGTTAGAATAGAATATATGAGTAACAATGTCACAACTTAGATGCCTATATTTTCTTAGGTTTATAAGTCGAACAAAAACTACTGTTTATGTTGTGGTGTATTGTTTTCCTTTGCTTTAAAAATATCTTCCAAGTAATTGGGATTGTGACCCAGGGATCAATCAGTTGGTGGTGATTGTCGTTTTTTCTTACTACTGAATACTTGAAAATCCTTAGATATCAGTCTCAGAAACCGGTCTTCTTACCAGAATGTATACAATTTTTTTTTTCTTTAGATGAATTGGCACGGGCTAATGTAATGATGGGTTAGACCTTTGTTTCCGTGGTACGTAATGAAGATCCAGTGGCCTTTTACAGTTTTATTAGAAAAATACATGCATACATTTATGGCACTTTGGGTGTTAAGTGTTAAGACACATAAGTGATTCGTCTGGCCTGGCCGGGCTGACTACCTGTTAGCCGGCGCCCACTACCGACCGGCCCGGTTTTGTTGTCAGCTCCACATAATCGACACTAATCAACAACCAGTCTACAACAGATCAGCTCCTAGCACAAGCTCCTGCGAGCAATGATGATGTAGGACAATACATAGAACAGTAATGGATATAAAAGTACAAAATTGAGTAAATAAGTGTTAGTTACAAGAGTTATCTTTTACATCATCTAAATATACTTTAGAACAGGGATAACACACTGTGCTAAAACCAGAGTACTCATAAATTCACTTAAAAATTTGCATGGAACATAAAGAGAACAAAAATGATACATATTGATACTATGAATAGCATAGAATAAATGTCCAAGATACAAATTGAATGACAAAAGTTAAAAGAATACAAAAATTCCAAACAACTCATTGAATACATATTCTGAAGTCTATAAGTTCTTAAATAAGGAAGTGCTGCTGTAACTACTTTCTGAATATCTAACGTGGGTGTAGGGTATTCTATATTGGACACCATGTCGAAGTATACGATATGAAATACTGTAACAATATGAGTGCAATGGACAGTGAAATTACAGAATTTCAGAAATATGAGGGGTGTACACAAAAGGGACGAAAAACATCCATTGGAAAATCTAAATTGTCGTCAACGTTAGATGGCTAATGTTGAAGTTTTACTTCATCATTGAGTGAGAAATTAATGTTAAGGGGGAATCGTTCTATACTCAAGATTGTTTTTAATGTTCTAAGTTATGATTATGATTGCTGAACATTTTAAAATTGGGACTGATAAGAGTGCATTGTTTTCCCGACTGAACTGGACCTAGGACCAGAGAAGATTTGGATTGGTTAGGAGGGTAATGATGAAGAAGGACATTGTGTGGCTTTGGCAAGAATAAAACATGATAGTGGTCCATACTCTCAATTCAAGGTTCGTTTACAACAGTTTCCTTAAAAGAACAAGAAATAAGAACACTTTGTTGAGGTCCAAAAAATAGTTGGTACACACGAATTTGTTTGTAGGTATTAAAAACCATGGTATTGGGGGGGGGGGGGCAAATGAAGCTGTTAGTGGTTTATGGCATAATGCTAAATCATCCGAGGAGGGATATGCTGTTAACGAGGAATTAACGTTATATTAGAGAAAGTTCATAAGTAAGAATGATAGTTCTTGTCGACCTTTTTGTATGCTGCAGAGCGAGAGCTGGGGGGTGCAGCCAAACCTAAGCAATTTTCAATATTTTTTTGAACTTTGACATGTGGAGTAATAAACTTAAAAAAATTGAAATATTTTGTCACAAACTGAGATGAAGTTGTTTTCCAGGCATGTTTCGTTCGGAAAAAAAAAAGTGAAGAAACAGGCGTAAATTAATAGTTTTGCAATGTATCATCGATCAAATTCAGTAAACTGGAATGCTGTGGAGTGCAATATGCAAGAAATAAAAACCCGGTCAATCCGGATAACTTTGGTGAGATTTTGATGGTTACATATTTACCCCTAACATTTATTATATGAAGTTAGGTAAGGATTTTTTTTTCTTTTTTTTTTTTTTGCGTGGAAAAGCATATTAAGTTAACCTGTAGGAAGATAATTGTTGGGGTGAGTTTAGCTCTTCTGACTTAGTGGCTCGTATGGTACAGTGGAACATATAGGTGCCGTGCATTTGACGTGCCGTGTATACGTGCCGTGTATACGTGCCACGTATAGGGTGTCGCATATACAGGATACGATACTTAAAGTGTGTTGCAGCTGTAGGGTATCGAGTACACAGCGTCTCGTGCATCGCTCTTATACGGTGTCGTACATATATGTCACATATGTAGGGTGTCTTACATAAAAGGTATTCATACAGGGTGTCGTATATGCAAGATATCTTATATGTAGGGTGTCGTACATGTTGGGTGTCTTATATGTAGGGTTTCGTACATGTTGGATGTCATACATGTAGGGTGTCGTACATGCAAGGTGTCATATATGTAGGGTACATACATGGTGTCATACATACCGGGTGTGGTCCTCACAGCGTTTTGCACATACAAGGTGACATACATAATGGGTTTGATCCTTTCTACGTGTGGTTCATACAGGGTATCATAGGGTGAGGTCCGCACGGCATGTCGTTCATACAGGGTGTCATACATACAGGGTGTCAAACATAGAGGGTGTGGTACACACAAGGTCAGTAGTAACTTGGTAGTGGAGGTAGAACGGGTGTAGCTGGGGGTGTCTGACCATGGTGGTGACGTCACCAGACAGGTGGGGAGGGGGGGCTGCTCACCACTACCACCACCACCACATTATCACCCTCACCTGCCATGCTGACTCAGGCTCTTGCTCCTTGCACCACGCCGGTTGTCATCTCTTAAACCCTTGAACACCGATGGTGCGACCGTGGGGTACGATGCATGGTCTTTGACCAGCATGGGACGGGTTGGAATACCGGGCCACCTTCCCCAGGCGTCGTGCGATCACCATACTGACGTGTGGTAGTACAGTCGTGCTCAAGTTTTGCTTGTATGTCGTGCTGAAGGCTGAGGGAGGGGTGAGGTGGGGTCGACAAGCACGTTGCTGCTGATGAAGTTGGCCGGGGAACCTCTCCCCATCGGTAGGTCGTCTCCCACCCGGCCACAGTTGACAGATTACCAAGTGACGTCACATTACATGACATCATTCACAGTATGGCGGCGCTTGCTGAACTGAACGTTGATATAAACCCGTCACCTCGTCACTCGATAAAGGTCATGACCACAATAAACAAAGTATTATAATAACACTATATTCGTTATCGTATATTTATTTGTTTGCCTAGCACAGTTGCGTCGATGGGGAAGTATGTGCTTTCCTCCACACATATATGTTGCACTCAAGTTATAACTACTGAGTTAAGGAAACATTAGGCTTCGTCATATCGCTCTACTGGGGCTATCATTTTAAGGCAAACATTATATAAAGTCATACAGAATATATGTTATTACAGTTACAGGTTGT
This sequence comes from Panulirus ornatus, assembly GCF_036320965.1. NCBI lineage: Eukaryota > Metazoa > Arthropoda > Malacostraca > Decapoda > Palinuridae > Panulirus > Panulirus ornatus. The sequence goes on along the minus strand of NC_092230.1, from coordinate 30,388,312 downwards.
ACCTCTGAACACGTGCCGTGGTATACAGTTATAGGTTGTACCTCTGAACACGTGCCGTGGTATACAGTTACAGGTTGTACCTCTGAACACGTGCCATGGTATACAGTTACAGGTTATACCTCTGAACACGTGCCGTGGTATACAGTTACAGGTTGTACCTCTGAATACGTGCCATGGTATACAGTTACATGTAGTACCTCTGAACACGTGCCGTGGTATAGTTACAGGTTGTACGTCTGAACATGTGCCATGGTATACAGTTATATGTACCTTTGAACACGTGCCGTGGTATACAGTTATAGGTTGTACCTCTAAACACGTGCCGTGGTATACAGTTACAGGTTATACCTCTGAACACGTGCCGTGGTATATAGTTACAGGTTGTACCTCTGAATACGTGCCATGGTATACAGTTACATGTAGTACCTCTGAACACGTGCCGTGGTATAGTTACAGGTTGTACCTCCGAACACGTGCCATGGTATACAGTTACAGGTTATACCTCTGAACACGTGCCGTGGTATACAGTTACAGGTTGTACCTCTGAACACGATGCCGTGGTATACAGTTACATGTATACCTCTGAACACGTGCCGTGGTATAGTTACAGGTTGTACCTCTGAACATGTGCTGTGGTACAGTTGCAGGTTGTACCTCTGACCACGTGCCATGGTATAGTTACAGGTTGTACCTCTGAATACGTGCCGTGGTATACAGTTACAGGTTGTACCTCTGAACACGTGCCGTGGTATACAGTTACAGGTTGTACCTCTGAACACGTGCCGTGGTATACAGTTACAGGTTGTACCTCTACACGTGCCGTGGTATACAGTTACAGGTTATACCTCTGAACACGTGCCGTGGCATAGTTACAGGTTGTACCTCTGTACACGTGCCGTGGTATACAGTTACAGGTTGTACCTCTGAACACGTGCCTTGGTATACAGTTACAGGTTGTACCTCTGAACACGTGCCATGGTATACAGTTATATGTTGTACCTCTGAACACGTGCCGTGGTATACAGTTATAGGTTGTACCTCTAAACACGTGCCGTGGTATACAGTTACAGGTTGTGTATCTGAATACATGCCGTGGTATACAGTTACAGGTTATACCTCTGAACACATGTCATGGTATAAAGCTACAGGTTGTACCTCTGAACATATGCCGTGTTATACAGTTACAGGTTGTACATATGAATACATGCCGTGGTATACAGTTACAGGTTGTACCTCTGAACACGTGTCGTGGTTTACAGTTGCAGGTTGTGCCTCTGACACTTGCCGTGGTATACAGTTACAGGTTGTGCATGTGAACACATGCTGTGGTATACAGTTACAGGTTGTACCTCTGAACACATGCCTTGTTATAGTTACAGGTTGTACCTCAGCATCTGCCGTGGTATACAGTTACAGGTTGTACCTCTCAACACGTGCCGTGGTATACAGTAACATGTGCCTCTGAACACGTACCGTGGTATATAGTTACAGGTTGTACCTCAACATATGCCGTGGTATACAGTTACAGGTTCTGCCTCTGAACACATGCCGTGCCATACAGTAACAGGTTGTAACTCTGAACACATGCCGTGTTATACAGTTACAGGTTGTACCTCTGGATATGGAATTCTTTGAAACAAAATTATTAAGGGATGTCTTACACTGTAAGGCAATTTGGTTCAGGTGCTACAGTTGATGTTCTTTGTGTTTGGCCAATAAACAAGTATTTACAAACACTTCACCCTTTACTTAGCAGTTTACTACTTTCTATCAACTTTACTGTGGAAGTGGAAAATAATGGTACGTTACCATTTTTAGATTGCACGATCCATAGGGATAGAAACATGTTTAGGTTCAGCATATACAGAAAACCCACCGATGAATGTTCTTATATTCATTATTACTCAGCTTAACATGACAAGAGTTAAATTATATCATTCCAGTCGATGTTCCTTGGGGCACTGCGTCTATGCAGTCCGGAATATATTGATGATGAGTTTGAGAAGATATATCCTACTGGATGCAAGTTAAAGCTTTGTATCGTAGATCTTTCTTTGATAAATCCCTTAAGTTGGCAAAATCATTTTATAGAGTTAAACCCAAGCCTCCCCTTGATATCGAGAATCTTTTAGTTCTCCCTTTTCATAATAATTTTACATTACTTCCCAGGTTACTTGAATCATTTCATGTAAATGTTGCTGTCAGCAATAACAATACTCTAAATAATATCTTAAATCAAAACCTCGCCAGAAAATTCTGCAGGCTGTGTTTACAGAATTCCTTGTAAACGCTGAAATATGTGTTGTGTTGGGCAGACTGGTAAGGATCTGTATTTTAGACTTTAGCAACATGAATGTAGTATAAGAACAGGACAAGAATAAAATGCTTTGTTTAATCATGTTAAAGATTATGACCATTGTATTGACTGGAATAACGCTGATTCAGTTATTAACTGTAACTCCTTTACCACGAGAAACATCATTGAATCTTCTTTTATTAAATGCACCAAGAATTATAACATTAATATCAGTGAAGGTCTGTACAAATTAGTTTTATTGTAAAGAAAGATTTGGAAACAGTTCCCTTCCTTGTCCACACAGTATAAATTTTATGACAGACACGTTGCTAGACCCGAACACAGCAACTCAAACATCATCATCGTCTTTGCTACGTCTCTTCCTTGTATATCAGCTGACTGTTCTACGTCTTCTATCTCATACTTATATCTCCCTTGACGATGTGATCATTACTCACGTTCCAATTCACACTTTTCCGTGTGCGCCTTTCACCCTCCTGCATGTTCAGGCCCCGATCGCTCAAAATCTTTTTCACTATCCTTCCACCTCCAATTAGGTCCCCCGCTCTTCTTGTTCCCTCTATCTCTGACACTTATATATCCTCTTTGTCAACCTTCCCTCGCTCATTCTCTCCATATGTCCAGACCATTTCAACACACCCTCTTCTGCTCTCTCAACCAAACTTTTTTTTTTCTGATTACCACACTTTTCTCAGGCATTTCATTTCCAACACATTCACCCTCCTCTGCACAGCCCTATCTATAGCCCATGCCGACCAACCATATAACACTGTTGGTACTACTAATCCTTCCAACATACCCATTTTAGCTCTCCGAGATAGCGTTCTCTCGTTTCACACATTCTTCATCACTTCTAGAACCTTTGGCCCCCCTCCACCCTATGACTCACTTCCGCTTCCATGGTTCCATTTGCTGCAAAGTCCACTTCCAGATATCTAAAACACTTCACTTCAGTTTTCTCCATCCAAATTTACATCCCAACTAACTTGTCCCTCAACCCTGCTGAACCTAAAAGCCTTGCTTTTATTCAGTTTACTCTCTACTTTCTCCTTTCACACACTCTTCCATACCCAGTCACCAACTTCTGCAGTTTCTCACTCGAATCCGCCGTCAGTAATGCATCATCAGCAAATAACAACTGACTCACTTCTCAGGCCCTCTCAACCCTCACAGACTGCACACTTGCCCCTCTCCAAAACTCTCTCATTTACCTCCCTCACCATCCCATCCATAAACAAATTAAACAACCATGGTGACATGACACTCCCCTGCCGCAGACCTACCTTCACTGGGAACCAGTCACTCTCCTTTCTTCGTACTTGTACACATGCCTTGCATCCTTGATAAAAGCTTCTCACTGCTTTTAGCAGCTTTTTTCCAACGCCGTATATGCTTTTAGCAGCTATACCTGGGCGTCTTTAAGCGTAATAAATTTCTTACTAGATGAGAAACTTTTCCTGACTCATTATGATATATATTTCTATGTTCCCAGCTGTCGTATAGTGCGGTATGGGTGGCTTTTATGCGGCATGTTGTCTTAGCAGTGCTTTGTAGTTTACTGCCTTGTTGTGACATAGGTTTCGTACATCCATGTTTATTATAGCCATAAATTGCTATGTACATTGTGCGAATCAAACACTAACATAGCTTTGGTATGCGTAGCTGCTGGGCACCATGTCCAATACCTGCACAAGGAAAGGTGTGGTATATTGATATGGCGTTTGTGGAAGAGGTTGGAAGGTGATACATACCCCTCAACACCACTGTCTTCAGTGAGTGATTGAGATGTTACACGTTATTGCCAAATACGCCGATCGTTAGAGTGGCACGAACGAGTCGATTTAGTTAATGATTCTCTTTATGCATTGGTTTACACCGTGGGGTGTAGTTTGAGCCTGCCTTTTTATACTTCACTTTCCAATAATAACCTGTACGTATTACTTGTAGAGTATGTGTATAGACATGTAACTCTTACCCCATCAGATGGATTGATGTATTCTCTGTTGTATACAAATTAAGTGATTTTGCGTACAGGATAGAGTGGTCGGTTCTTACTCAAGGGCTACTACTGGGATGTCCATCGTCCTCATTGCCGCCAGAAGCATTGGTGGTAGAGAAGTGGCCCGAACGATAGTAAAGACATGGCAGTCATAGGTATCCTGGTCATAAGGACTTCGGTCCTTTACTTTCTGATCTTCTTGAAATCCCTCCTTCTAAGTGCCCGGTGTCTTGGGCCTCTCGAGCACCGTCATGATTGTTCCCTTAGCTCCCTCAGGTACTCGAGAGCTGAAGGTCCACATCTGTACACTAGCTGCCTCTCTGACACTGGCTCGAGAGCGCCTGTCGAGTAGTGGTACCTGCAGGAATATATCACACGCGCTCTTTACCATTCTCGTCTACACATTACCTCAGTAAGTTGCACTACATCAAGTAACCAAAAAATGTAGAGCACAGTGACCTGACACAGTCGGCAGCCTGGCTTACCTGAGGCCACGAGCGAAGTTATTGTAGGACAAGTGGGATTTGTCGGACGACCTCTTCACCCACATCTGGGCAATGATCCCGGGCTGCATGAGGCGGAAGGTAGCAGTGGCCTCGTCCTCCCAGCGCACCAGTGATGGGTTGGTCCTCTTGTCCTCCAGCAGTCGGATGAGGAACTCCCAGCTCTTGGGACCTCTCACTGCAAGGATTGAATGGTGATTTTTTTTGTTTTTCATTAGGCTTCATAAAATCTCTTCCTGCAGACATGTGTGCTGATAGCCACATTATACCATACATGAGAACTTTATGCTACGTTAGTTATTGTATTATGTATCTACATATGATGTTATGTCTTAGATGGGGGGGTTGGTCTTTTCGTTTCATCTGTACAAGACAAACACAGCTCTTGTATTAACTGTTGTGTCAGGAAGGTTATCTACCGTCTCCTCACTCTGCTGACAAAATCGTTATGAGGGACTTGTTCACCAAACCCATTAAACGCAGCAGTAAACTCACAATGCCTCCTGAGCAAAGTGGAATATTACTTATGAGACGTTTCCTCGAAGATCAATAGCTAACAAAGGGGGAGCAGTGTCATAATAATGAAGACCCGTGAGCTTTGGTGCTGGCGTGTTGATTGTTGCCTAGCGGTCAGGTTTCTTTGAGACATTTATTGCAGTGCAGTCTTTGGTGACTGGCGTGGTGAATGCTTTGTATGCTTTACGCATTATCACTTTACAAAGACTAATGTAACTCCAGTCGTGTAAGCTATCAGGAAAACATTTTGTTGCACGCGAGTTACCTTCGTTACCATACACTCAGACGAGATTTTTCAGATGAATAGCAGGTCCAGGGCAAAGTGCTCGCCTCACCAGGGTCCTCTCTAGCACACAGGCTCGTCTCAACTTTTATTTTGTATCTGATTTTTGTTGATTAATCACACGACTTTTCGACAAGGGACGTTCTTATGTTTCTTTAGACATTTTTGAGCATTGCAGGACATAGTGGGAAACAGACCAATGTTCATGGAGAGTCATCTTTAGGCCCACACTCACAAATGCTGAGTTAAGAGAACTTATACATAACTGGAAAACTAGAGTTTAGAAAGTGTATTAGTATGAAGGCAAAATTCGATGCTCACCTCTCTTTCTCGTCCTGGACGGTATCTTCTTGAGCACCTCAGGGTAAGGCAGGACGATCCCGCCGCCAGTGTCGCTTGACGACCCACCCCGCGTCTGCTCCTCCTCCTCTGCAACACAAATTTTGATCATTGGCACAACACATCAGGACCTTATTTTTCGGCAAGCATATGTCGTCGTCCAGGTAAAATAGTGTGTCACGTCAGTGAGCTAACAGTGTATGGCGCTGTTAGTGGAATAATGGAATATGCATTAAACATTGGTTTCTCACCTACTTGCAATGGAAGTGTCGTTTCTTCCACCATTATTTAGGATAAGAATTAGCTCATCAGATATGTTTTCATCAACAGTTCGATAATTCGATAAATGTTTGACAAGTTTTATAAGTATGATTCTTACATAATGAACTTTCTGTTCATATTTTAGTCAGTGAAGTTTTTAACCTAAAGTCAGTGTAGCTCACCGTCGCTAGTCGCTTCTTGCGCTTCCTGAAGCTCCAGGCTTCTCAGGTTCCCACCAGTGGATCAGACTCTTCGAGAGGCTTCCGACGGCGAGTCGTCCGGGGGGTAATTTTGCCAAAGACTTCCTCTTTCTGTCTTGGCTGTCCCTTAACCTGGGAGACGTTACAAGATTCTGGAATTGTCCATTCTCTCGTGCTATCTTGGGAAGTAGACGGCATACAGCACTCTGTAGTAGGGTAAGATCCACTTGTGTAGTCTTCTAAATTATGATAAGATTCTTGTTTCAAGTTGCTGGAACTGTGCATTGAAGTCGAGGGTTTCCAGGGGACCGGTGTGTGGAAAGACTCGGGCGTCCAGTGGCTGGGACTTTCTAGTGATTCAGAATATGTATCGAAATGTGACCTGTCGAAGGAACTACACTCCCCCCAGCCACCTGCCGTGTGACGGGATGTAGAGGGCCTCGGCCTCATGTTATACGTGCTGTGATAGGAGTCAGAGTCCCTCCAATCATATAAATGTTGGGTGGATGCAGAAGCTTCCCAGTTGCCGCAGTCATTTGCTGGATGTGTATGTGACCAGCTGCCTGAGTCCTCCACTGTATGTGACCAGCTTCCTGAGTCCCCCACTGTTGTAGTAGGGCTGCTGCCTCCTGCAAAATACAAACAAGATTTTATTTTGAATTTCTAAGGCATAAAAATGCAGGAATCATGGACACTGACAAACCTGCTTTGTCATTTAGAAAATTTGAGTAGGATTTCACTTACTCAAAACATGGACGGTCAAGTTTCTGAAACTGTTTGAGAATGATAAAGTTTACTATGTTTTCCACGCGTATATAACTGTGAAGAAAATGTTGAAGGTATTAGAGACTTGATTTATATTCACAGTACAGTTGTGAACACTAAGTTGGGAGGAGGTGCCTCCTTGAACTGTACACCTTGAAGCAATTTTTCTTGGCAAGCTAATAAACTAGGCAGTACTCTACTGAGGCTCGTTTTGTACGGAGAAGTATATGTATGAATACATTCAGAATGCAACCCCTAGTAGCTAGGACCCCTTTCGTGAGTATTCTGCACTTCAAGGCTGAGGTTTGATCAGGAGATCAGATCAGGGAGATGATGGACTCCCCTGGGGGTCAGACGTTCCCCTTCGAGACGAGCCCTTTCGTCCGTTGACGATGATGCAACCTCAGGGAAGGTCACTGTGCATTCGCAGCACAACCACGCCCAGGCGCACTCTAGCGATATCTATCTGTCTGTTTGTCTGTTTATATCTATATTTTTTTTTTCTCTCTCTCTCCGTACCTGCTCTCGACTTCCCGATTGAGCGAGGTAGCGTCAAGAACAGAAAAGAGAGCCTTAAAAGGAACCCTCACTGGGATCCTTGCTCTTAGTCGCCTTTTACGATCCTCGGGGAATACGTGGTCAGTATTCTTTCTCCTTTCTCCTCAAGGTTTATATGTATATATATATATATATATATATATATATATATATATATATATATATATATATATATATATATATATAAATGTTCATATTTGTTTGTCGTTTCCCACGTAGCAAGTTAGCGCCAGAAAGAGACGAAGAGCGAATGGCCTTATTCTTTCACATTTACACCGCATCCCCCATCCACAGCCAGGCCCCACAGACCTTCCAGTGTTTTCCTTCACCGCTTCGTATGTCCTGGTTCAGACCATTGATGGCTGTCTACGAAATATAAATGTACTTTACAACACTTACAGTTACATGTACTTTGTGTGCATTCATTTCATTCACACACACACACACACATTTTATATATATATATATATATATATATATATATATATATATATATAATATATTAATTTTGTTATCCTGGGGATAAGATAGAAAGAACACTTCCCACATATTCCCTGCGTGTCGTAAAGGGCGACTAAAAGGGGAGGGAGCGGGGGGCTAGAAATCTTCCCCTCCCGTTTTTTAATTTTCCAAAAGAAGGAACAGAGAAGGTGGCCCAGTGAGGATATTCCCTTTAAAGCTCAGTCCTCTGTTCATTAATGCTACACTGCTAACGCGGGAAATGGCAAATATGTATGAAAAAATATATGTGATTTTAACATGTACTGTTCACGTGTGATAGGTATATATATATATATATATATATATATATATATATATATATATATATATATATATATATATTAATAATTGATCGCATTTTCCCCAGTTTGCGAGATAGCGTCAGTAATAGACAAAAGTCCGCATCCGCTAACATCAATTTTCAAGCCATCACATGTAATGCATAGAAGCCACAGCTCCTTATCCATAACCAGGCCCCACAGACCTTTCCATTGTTTACCCCAGACGTTTCACATGCCCTGGTTCAGTACACTTGTTAACCTCAGTATAACACATCTTTTCAGTTCACTCTATACCATGCACACCCATCACCTTCCTGCATGTTCAGGCCCCGATCGCTCAAAATCTTTCTCTCTCTATTCTTCCATCTCCATTTAGTCTCCCCGTTCTCCTTGTTCCCTCCACCTCTGACACATATATCCTCTTTGCCAACCTTTCCTCATTCATTCTCTCTCTCATTGTGTCCAGACCATTTCAAAACACTCTCTTCAGCTCTCTCAACCACACTTTTTTCATTACCACACCTTTCTCTAACAACATATTGTCCTCAAACATTTACTTTCCAGTACATCCGCCCTACGCAAAACCTTATCTGTAGCCCCTACCTCGCATCCATATAATAATGTTGAGACTGTTATGCCTTCAAACATACCTATTTTTGCCCTCCCCGATAACGCTCTCTCTTTCTACACATTCTTCAGCGCTCCCTTAAACCTTCGCTCCCTCACCCATCCTATGACTCGCTTCCGTTTCTATGGTCCCATTCGTTGCCATGTCCACTCCCAGGTATATAGAACACTTCATTTCCTCAATTTTTTTTTTCCATTCAAACTCACACCCCAACTAACCTGTCCCTCAACCTAATAACCTTACTTTTACTTACGTTTATTCTCAACTTACTGTTTTCATACACTTCCCAACCCAGTCACCAACTTCAGCAGTTCTCACACGAACTGCCACCAGTGCTGTATCATCAGCAAAAAACAATTGACTCACTTTCCAGGCCCTCTCATTCCCTACATACTGCATACACGTACCTCTCTCTCCAAGACTCTCGCATTTACTTCTCTCACCATTCCATCTGTAAAAAGAAAGAATAGACAGGAATAATGACATCACACATCCCTACCATAGACAAACCTTCACATAAACCATTCACTCTCCTCTCTTCCTACTCGTACACATGCCTTATACCCTTGTTAAAAACTCCTTTTTGATTTTAGCAGCTTTCCTCCCACAGCATATTTTTTTAAGACCTTCCACAAGGCATCTCTGAAAACTCCATCGTATGCTTTCTCAGATTCCATAAATGCCATTTACAAATCTATTTGCTTAAGTATTTCTCACACACTTTCTTTAAAGCAAGCACCTGATCTACACATCCTCTGCCACTCTTGAAACCACAGTGCTCTTCCCCAATCGGATGTTTTATACATGCCTTTACCTTCTAATTTAATACCTTCTCATACAACTTAGCGGGTATACTGAACAAATTCATACCTCTGTAATTTGAATGCTCGCATTGCATTTAAAAGATGGCACTATACATGCTTTCCGCCAATCTTCAGGCGCTTCCCATGATACATAAACACACTGAAAAAAATCCTAACAAACTAATCAACAGCACGGTCATCCCGCTTATTAATAAACTCAACTGCAATACCATCCAAATGTCACATTTCATCTAAGGTAAGGCATAAGAGACATAGGAAAAATTCCTGCAGATACTGAATGCAGAATGACAAAAGGTGAGAGTAGATAAAGCAAGCAGAGGGGGTGAAGAAGTGGAGGTATTTAGGGAAGCAGTGCTGGCACGTGCGATATATATATATATATATATATATATATATATATATATATATATATATATATATATATATATATAGGGGATAGGGGAGAAAGAATACTTCCCACGTATTCCCTGCGTGTCGTAGATGGCGACTAAAAGGGAAGGGAGCGGGGGGCTGGAAATCCTCCCCTCTCGTTTTTCTTTTTTCTTTTTTCCAAAAGAAGGAACAGAGAAGGGGGTCAGGTGAGGATATTCCCTCAAAGGCCCAGTCCTCTGTTCTTAACGCTACCTCGCTGTCGCGGGAAATGGCGAATAGTATGAAAGATATATATATATATATATATTATATATATATATATATATATATATATATATATATATATATATATATATATATATATATATATATATATAAAATGTAAAACAGATAAATATGAAGTACAAGTAACTGTAAGTATTGTACCGTAGTCATTCTTGATGCAGGAGGTGTGAGTGCAGCAAAATACCGATAACAACACAGTAATCACAGCGACAAAGTCAAAGCCAAAATTCCCAGACTGAGAAACAAATCTTACGAGATCAGATTAAACAACTTGAATCTATGTGGCCCAGAAAAGAGAAGATTAATAGGAGGTGATCTAATACAAGTGTTGGAAATGATCAAAGGCTTTGATAATTTTGATCTGTCAAGTTACTTCATACTTGAATCATTTCATTTTACTGGTAGTAACAGTGACAGACTCAGGGGCTGACTTTTACCTCGAATGAGACAAAATACGTTGTCTTCAACAAGGTTGTTAACGTATGGAACGATTTGCCAGTTAGAGTGGTTGAAAGCAGTATTATGGATGCGCTTAAGAATATGACGATAAATACGTCGCTTCAAGTCCACGAATTTTGTTATTTGCACCTCCATAGTCACAACGACCATTCGCAGGTTCTCTTTCAATTACCTGTATACCTTCTAACTTTTACGACAGTAATCTGTGAGTTCCTGATATACTATCACAAACAGCCTCGTAAGGACCCAATGGAGTGCTTTCATTTGATTTCCTGTGTATTCTATATATATCACTGCAGAATAGTTATTTCATTTGCAGTAGACTTCAGTGAATTTTTTTCCTATTTTATATGAAGACAAGAGAAAGTACAGACTGAGATGTACTGTTACAACGGCGGCGGGGTAACGCGACCTCTTGCTAATGACAAAGTCTTATGTACTGTAGAGCGATCAGAGGTGCAGTGACCCACGTTCATGACAGGCATTTCGTCATATCAGCAGTGATAACGCAGTGACTAGAGAAATATACGTTGACTAGCAGTGTTCTGACTTCACGTCTGATACAGTCAGAACTTGTTGCAAGTCCATCGTATGTGTACAAAACTGCCCATTGTCACCCACCTTGAGTGGCGGCCTTGAGGACGTCGAGCTGTTGGTGGAGGATGGTGGCCCACTGCCGCCCCACCAAACCACACAGGTCATGGTGTGAGAGGCGGAGGAGCTGCCTGCCGGAGAGGGTCTGGAGGACGCTCAGATCGACGCCGTAGTCGTTGAAGCCTTGCTGTCGTAGCACCTCACGCGCCCATCCCTCAACCTCCTGGCCAGCAAGACCGGAGGCGTCAGACTCTCTTATACCTCGGCAGATTTATACTAATTACTCGACTAAAACGTACAACAGAAACTGGTACATTGGTTGGGACGGCGTGTCACTTACTGCTGCATGTCTTAATAGCTACTGTTGCTTCTGTTACTCCATCTACCGATATAGACGGCCACAAACAGAGCTGTTGTACTGATATAGTTCGTGCCCTTCTGTTGCTTCTGCCACATCATCTGCTTTTATGATGATCACTATAGATGCAATATATATATATATATATATATATATATATATATATATATATATATATATATATATATATATATATATAATGTTCGGCTTAAGGCCATGCCTTCGTTAAACACCCAATAATTTGTATCATTATTGCTACAAAAACTGTGATATCCTACAAATGCTACAAGTGAGATCCCCCGTTTTATTGCGTCTCCCGCAGGACGTGACTCACACTTGAGAATCGCACTGTCCGTCCTTTGACCATCCATCGTTGGGAGTCGCACTTCAATCTACACCTTCACCTTGGTCATGAATCGGGAGAGTCTAACTCACCTACTCATGAAATTTTTTTTATAGACGTTTCCCAACACAGATTGGCATAAGACCCATAACCTATTATCGATTTTGCCACCCTTATAGCAGGGTTAGCCTGGAACTTGAATCATGACTTGAGAAAAAGTCCAGCTGTGACCGGGGAACTTCACAGAGACGCTTTGGTATTCTCCAGCTAGTATTTCATCCCATTTTTATCGCGCCGCCAATAGCTTTACTGTTCTGCAGGTGGCACAGTGTGTTCTTATGGAGCACTCTTGTTGTTACACATTTGCCTCTTGATAGATGACTAGACAGATGATATCTAGAAGGTTGTTCCCTGGAACGCTTGTGTCGCCCGTAGTTAACTATAGAAATATTCGAAATGAAATGAGAATAGTCGGAAATATTGTTTGGAAGATATCCAATACACCTGAGGCTGAAGGTGACATGTTCTTCAAATTGTAAAGTTTCAGGTTAAACCTCGTTTTCAAAGAGCATAACTCAAGCAGAATCCAAACTAGTGGTATTGGTCTTATGCCATTCAGTGTATGATGTGCCTAACTTGACCCTAATGGGTTAGCTTAGACTTTCAAGTCATGAGTTAAGTTTAAGTTCCATGTTAGTCCTTATCATAAGAGGCAGAATTCTGGGAAAATCCAAGCCAGAGTTGTGGGTCTTATGCCATTTTAGTGATTAGGTGCTGGGAAACAGGTTTGTAAAGTTTCCGATCATCTGCTTTAAACTCTCCAAGTTATAACCAGGGTTAAGTTGCTGGTAATGTGTAACTCCCGACAACAGATGTACGGGCAATATGATCCCAAGTATCTGCCACATCAGGCAGGAGACATTGAGGGAATTCTGTCATACGTAAGAAAATATCTTACAGCTGTGTAGAATGTTTGAAGTGTTCGTGACTTGTATGACCTTGATCATATTTACAGTTTACTAGCAGAATGTAACAAGTGTACATAACTTGTATAACTTTGATTATCATACTAACTGTATACTAGCAGAATATATCAAATGAATGTAACGTATGACATAATTATTCTAACAGTATACTTGCTGAATATATCAAATGTATATACCTTGTATGACCTTGATCACCATATTTACATTATAATAGCAGAATGTAACAAGTGTACATCACCGTATAACTTTAATCATTATACTAACAATATACTAGCACAATATAACAAGTATGCATAACCTCTGTAACTTTAATCATCATACTAACAGTATACCAGCAGAATATAACAAAGCTCTGGCCCATGAAAGCTAGACACCAAGTGCATGAAAAGTTGAAACTGTGTAGTATGTAGTATGTGGCGATATATTTCATGTGGGTAATATTTTTCTCATTAACTTGTGAATGTCTTCAGTTGACTACGGAGGACCGCCAGGTCCACGTAAACAATGTATCGGTTCTTGTTAGCAATATTTGTATACAAAATATACACTAGCACTACAGTTGCATTGTCCTAATATTTAAGACAAATACTGTTCAAAATACACCTGTGTCATCATTGAACTTATATTGTTGCTGACAGTACTTTACTTCAATATCTCTTTCAAGGTTTACTAATCTATTTACATTTTCAGCTGAAAAGACTCAAAATTCAGGGTGAGTTGTTATCGTGCATCTGCAAAATATCAATAAAGTTCGTAAATTCGTATTTATGAAGGTTTAGACAATGTCAGATATTCATCACGGAATTACACTCTCATATGATATCAAGCTGATGTTATAGTATCACAATAATAACAGCAGTAATTGTAAAGTAACTTTTCCCATCTTTGGTGGGACACATGTGCTGTGCACGGGTGTCGTCACTCGGTCTTTGTGCAAGATGTCCAGCACCACAACATGTGTGACTACATCAGGGTGGTACAGATGTTTGATGCAAAGTACAAGTAACACTTCCGGAAAGAAGGAAGGACTTTCTTGGATTTGTTTTATTTTTTTTCCTGAGCATGAACGTTTTGATATTTACCATAACTTTTCCTCTGTGGTCTGTCACGTTCATCCTCTGAAGGGAAACTGAATAAACGTGAACATTTCCAGTTTCACTTTTTTTCCTGTAGTATGATCGTTGGAAACACTTAAAATTGCTGTCTTGAACGGTGGTTTTCCCTCAGTAAGCTGATGGAAAAGCAGATAGAAGTCACTGAAATCATTTCTTCATCATACAGTGATGACACAGGTGTATTTTCATTGCCAGTAATAATAGATTAGATATGAGCTTGAATTTGGCACACCATATGCATATGTAGAATCATCAAATGGAATGCTTTCCGTTAGGAATGGAATCTGACTTGAATGTAGTGGAGTATCATTACCAGCTGCATCGGCATAGGTCTGAGAGCTTTGGTCAGATATATTTTCTTTTAGGAATGTGATTATTTGATGTTCACAGAATATGGAGTGAGTACTTGTGCAAAATGCGGACATAATGTACATGTGGGTGATACATGCTTCATAATTAGTGTAATGTGTTCCTTGTTATAGAAGTCTTCTTCGATCATGTGTCTTAAGATCTAGGTGTTTGCTTCACGAATTTCTCAGTGCCAAAATGTAGACATTGATGTCTACTGCCTGGATGATTATGATGATGATGATGATGATGATGGTGGAAAACTGGGGAAAATTAGCAAAAGTTCATTTTGAACACTAGGGGTTTGTATTTACCTGTTCTTTTGCGTTACTAACAAAGTTATGGACTACATTTTTTGTATTCTTGCTGCATTTTCAGATTTATCATTTAGTTCAGTGGGTTTAAATCAGTTTATGAATTTTTTTTATTGAATGCATGTTTATAATTGTTCCTTCTTGTAAGAAATTGAAGAAAATTGGAAATGAAAAATCATGGGGTAAGGATTCGTCCAGTGGAGCAGCGAGACTGGTGACGTTTAGTGTATGGGTCAGTGAAACTCTGGATTTTGGTTCAGATAAAGAACAGTTTTGTATGTAGATGACATGTTCCCTGGTAACTGACCCTCTGAATAGTGTCAGCTGATCAAGAATAGAAGATGCTTTCATTCTGTAGACACTGTAAACCCTTCAAGCTACAAAGTAACACAAGACTTGATGGCTGGAGAAATATTTTTTAGATTAAAGTTACCTGCAGAGGCTGTTGGGTTCTCATCATTCAGTTAATGACTTTCTCCAGCCTGGAAATCATCAGCTTTGTTCTCGGATGATGTCATTTTCCTCGCTTTTATGACATATATGGACAGATTAATGCTGCTCAAGAAGGATTTTTGAAAATCAAGTGCAGAACTTTTTTTCATTTGAGTTTGAACTCATTTTTTTTTAAGTTGCTGCATCCTTGTGCGCTTTGACGGTGCACTTTATCGATATCATCAAACCTCCTGAGTATTTTCTAAGCTGGTGTTAGTCACCATCAACTTTTTTTCATCTAGAACGATAACTCTTTCAGTTCCTTTAACCTGTTCTTGTACAACATGTTTTATGATCCCCGTACTGATCTGGTCGCCTCCTACACTCTTTCAAATGTATATTTAAGATGGTCTTACGACATACCAACACATCACAACTCCATAGTTATGTTATCGGAAGCTTTCTGAAATTACAAAAAAAAAAAAAAAATTACTTGCTTAGAATTGCTGTTCGACCATCAGTTTATTCCATACAAACATGTCAGACCTTGTGTGGTGGCAATATATATATATATATTGATTGGTCAGGTGTTTATCAAGAAACCTTGATGCTTGTGAATGTAATGTGATGAATGTGTGACATTAGATATCTTATGACGTGCTTGTCCCTGACTGGCGATATGAAATCTTATTCCGGAATCCAGCGTCAGGTTTTTGTATTATTTTAGCGATATCACAAGGCGTAAGAAATCGTGTATACTAAAGATCTGATTTTTTCCCCTACAATTTGTGGCTTTTCGCTGCGACCTTTACTTAGATGTAATCTTATTGATTCTAGCTGACGTCATTTATTCCTGACTCACATTAGATACTCCTTTCACTTGCCTAATTTTCACTCATATGATCTTATGATTTTTCTATCATCATTTATTACTCTGTGTCAGACTTATGTATTCTTGTTATTGGAACTTAACGGTAGAAACATATATATGTCTGCCTAGATATCACTATGTGTCCACAGTATTTTCGGAAATATTCCTGATGTAAAATTCACCATTTATTACCCAGGACTTTATCTTAAGGTTATGTTTGCTTTGCACTTTACTACGTACAGGGAGGCTGATTGGTAACATTAATGATGATGTTGTCGACCGATGTTCATCATCTTTTGTTGCAATTGCCTTGATACAGTCGCTGCTGATAAGACTATCTGTGTGTGTGTGTTGTGTGTGTGTGTGTGTGTGTGTGTGTGTGTGTGTGTTTGTGTGCGTGTGTGTGTGTGTGACACTCACCTCACCCTGCCACTGCATGAGATCCCAGCCATGGCAGGTGAGGTTCCCGGGTGTTTACGTCCGTGGGAGCGGGTGATGGATGATAGTCGTGGTCACTGGCCTTGTCCATGTTACCCAGGTACTTCTGGCACAGGTCATCTATATCACTCACGTTACCCACCAGGACCGGGCCTATGCTGAAGGAAGGTTCCAAGTGGTCGTATCCTTCATCCATCTTCCGTCGTGTGATGGAGCAGTATCACCGTGAATATGTTCTCAACTTATGGAGAAAGTCGAGATATTTCGCTGAAGGCCACTGTATCGATGAGGATGAAACCAGTGAAGGTTTTCAATGAGAGTTCGCTAGCGGCTTAATTTTGACACTAATGAGTTTGTTAAGAACTTAAGGAACACCTTGGGTTTTCGTGCAACGAAATTTCTGCGGAAACTCGGCGCTACGATTTCGTTGTTACAGCGACAACAGGCCTCCGCGTTAAGCGCTTGTACACAGCACTGACGGGACCATGCAACTGGCTTTTACCACGCCTACGTCTTGGCAGAGAAGGCCTGCTGGTGGCTGAGCTGGTAGGGGATTTACTAGAGGCAAAACCTTCCCACTAGTTCATGGTGATTCGGCAAGCTGTAGGTGGGGTTCCTGCACGCACCGAAACACCCGGGTTAAGTCTCCTTCCCCGGACAACACGCTTGGCTAACAAACCTTGTGTCACTCCGCCGTTAGATGGCCCTCGTGTCGCCTCCTTCTATCACTGAGCGCCAAAACGCAAACGGGTAAAGATGTGAGAGATCAGAGCTGGAGAAGTGTAGCAAGGAATGTTCATTAGGCACGTACGCTGCCGCGGTGTATATGTTTAGAATGCACCTCATGCAAAGGGTATCCCGGCCATCGTCTCGGGACGAGAATATGTCTGTGTGTGTGGGTGTGTGTGTACGTTTACTTATACTTATATCTGAATAATGTCGAGTACTCGCCGTCCTCATTTCATGAATAGCAATGTACAATAAAGATATGTGAGGCATGAGTATGTGTGTGTCTGCGTGTATGTCTGCGTACTAGCCACAAGGTCTTGACTGGAAAGGTGGCGGCATTTGTGTTGTAGTTTACTTTGTCACATGAGTCAAAGGAAATCTGTCATAGTTTGCTTTGTTACATAAATTACATGAGGAAATCTTATGAGGAGTGCTTGAGCCTACTCTCATAATATCTTGGTGACTCATAAGGACCAAGTTCAGAGCGCCACAGGACGTGAGGACCATATTCAGAACGTCTGTGTACCTGTGGACCAGGTTCCTAGCGTCATGGCACCTCCTAATTACCACGTCCAGAGTGTTCTGAGACCTGAGGTATGCGAGGAAGTAGAACAATGGTGTGCAATTCAGGTCTGATTAATTAAAGGTTTAGAACAGAGCAGAACTTACAGAATTAGTGCTTGTTACGCCCAAAGACATTTTAGAAAAGACCAGAAAAATGGAAGTTGACGAATCGACACTGAAGGATTTAGCAGAAAAGTTAGTGGCACCAAAACTATGATGAAACAAATAATAAAGCAGGACTTTCATAGTCGTAATTCACTTATGGTTTTTAGAAAAAGAGGAAAGGGTGAAAAAACAAATGCTTATAAAACAAGAGTTCAAGAGGCAATAGAAATGACATGCGCACTCTGTGATAAAAAGAAAATGATGAGTTGGTGGAAATTAACAAGACAAAAGGGGACGACCGGTCAACGTTACGTTTGATTGGGAATCGTCTTAACTCGGAGGTACATTTAGGCAGAATAAGAAACTGAAGAACAGTAGGGTATTCGTCAGACGTGATAGGTGAAGGGAAGAGAGCGAGAAAAGAAAAGAATGCAGTAATAAGGCAAAAGAACGGGAGTCATCAAATGAGGCAAGAGAGACAATCACCCCCTACCATTACTGTTAAGAGATCAGGAATGACACGTGATGAAAATGTCAAACTAGTAATAGTGTATACAAATGCTGACGGACTAGCAGTAAATAGTGAAGCGACGGATTTCAAGGAGCGATTGAGGGGAAAATTGAGAGGATGTTGTTGGCGTTATGGAAACAAAACTTACTGAAGAGATAAGAAACTCACCTGTTCTGTTCAGAGGAATGCATAGTAGCAAGATGGGGATGAGAAGACGCAGTAGGAGGATTGACCTTCCTTATCAGAGTAAGTTCAAAGTTTAAAGACATACTGTTGGATGGCCTATTTAGACGATGCAAAATGGACAGAGTAACTGTTGGAAAGGCGCGCATAGTGGTGTTGACAGTGATCACGGTGAAGGAACATTGTGGATGATACATGAAGCAGTAAAATACGTACTTCTCGGGGATGGTGAATACTAACAATGGGAGAAATCAATTGTAAGTGGATAGACTGGAGGAATTTGGGTTCTCGTTGAGACACAAGTTCTTAGAGTGTACTTGGGCAAATTTCCTACACCAGCATGATCTACCATTGCTACTACATCTTATCTTTATGCTCGGGGAAAGACAGATAACAGAAGGCCCATATCTTAAGTGAAAAGACCATAAATTATCATTATTCTTATTTCTAAGTGGGTGAGGTAAGGATAGAACAGTAAGAAGGCTCTCCCCACAGACCAGTAACAACATCAAGTAGGGGAAAGAATGGATGAAAAAAATGTATATGCATTTGGAAAGTACGCCTGCGTGGACTTTGACCAAATAGAACAAATATGAAAATCTTACCAAAAAATCTGAACACACTTGTCATACAGACAAATAATACATAAAGTTCGGAGGAGGCAGAAAAGATGTTACTAGAATTATGAGATTTTATTTAGGCAGGGAAAGGTTAAAGGCCTAAAATTTGTCCGGAATGGAAGAAAGAAGAGTAAGAGGCGACTTGATTAAAAATGATTAGTTTCTTAAACAAATTTGATGATGTCAGTAGGGAACAGTTCATCGAACAATACAAGAATAGAACAACCATAAGCCTTAATATGAAATTAAGCAAGGGACTTTTTAGAAAAGACGGAATGAAAGATTTTTTGGTATGAGGATGAATGGAATAGACTGAGTTAGGAGATTGTAAATGTGCACAGCTGATAGAAGTTTGTCAAGTTGTATGATAATAAAAAGACATACCGAGATTTTCCCTCTTTCTAGGTTCAAAACGCCTGCGATAACATAAACAGGCTGAGCACAGCCATTATCTTCCATTCTGTCCTGGAAATCCCAACATAGTTAACATCACAAAGTACACTTCCCAGAGTCTGGGAGTGATGTATAGGTGCCGTAATTGTCATTCTTGCCAGCAGCTATTTCGTATCTACACAAGTTGCACTCTCCCCAGTCTGGAATACCGCTTACACATCAAGGGTGGCTCATTCTCCACATCTGTATTGACTAAAGTGGAATCAAAAGCCTTTTGTTTCCTTAATCCCCCTCGCATCACCTCACCTTCCTCTTCCATACGCTGCGCCGCGTCTAGTCTATAGGTATTGTTTTGGCCATTGTTCTCGCGAACTGTCTATGTGTGTCCCCAGTCCCAAGACATGGACGCTAGCAACGGTACTGCTTCCCACGTCTCCTGTGGTGGGACTGGCCACTCGAGGATTCCTTCCTCCTCCGAACAGCTAAGCTGTAGAATCCTCTTCCTTCTTTCGTCTCCTCCATATATTCAAGAGTCAGGCCTGTACACACCTGCGGAGCCATGATTGATGGCCGCTTCCGTTTTCTCTTTATTTCTTTCTTTCCCTGAGATAGTATGTTGTTGGCGTACGTTTTGCCCGTGTCATGTGGATGGATCACTACATAAAGCGGAGCACACGGTGGTAGGAGGACAAGGTTAAAGGCCTTGATTCTTCCGTGTGTATACGACCCCAGGATCCATTTTATGTGGCTCCTGCAGCTTCAAGGCTGCACTACAATCAGTAGCAGGGAAATAATGGACTTCTTTGTATTGAGGAAATCCTCGTGGAGAATGTACTCCTTTTTGTAGTCTATTTGTGATACATCGTAATGTAGGTGGAGTGAGGGAACATACCGTGTGTTACTGCTGTTTGTGAGTATTGTTTGTGTGGTATACAGTGAGAATTTTATTTTGGTGTTGCCCCGTCTCTTAACCTTGTATATATATATGCACTATGCTCTTAACATGTACACACACACACACACACACACACACACACACACACACACACACACACACACACTCACACACACACTAACCTAAGCCTGGTATCCATATATCGACCGGTCTTGGGGAGAATGAACACCTAGGTTGGGTGTGAGTCAACTGTCGCGCCCTAGATTCAGACCACGGAGGGTCATAACCCGGTCGGGACCGTGCTGACTCATGTCAGTAATGCTTACTACCAGACCACGGCGACCCGTGTGTAATTGCCTGATTGCACTGACGAGGAGGCGATTTTACACTTCTGGGGCCCCATCTCTTGAATGATTTCTTCTGCCATACAGCTTCTTAAATCTATGCATGTTGTCAGCATTAACCATGTCCTCAGTAATTTTTCCCCAGTTATCCACCGCTATTAAACTATACAAGTGTTTCTTTACACCTTTCTTAACCGACTTCTTCCTTGATTTCATGTTATGTCCTAAGATTGCTCTAGCCTTACGTCTCTCGAAGAACGGTTCACTGCGCAGGTCATCAGTTTGTTTTCAAATCTTAAAAGGTTGTGATCCGGCCACCCCCTCACTCCTCTTTCTTCTAAGGTCGGCAGATCTAAAGCCTTGAACCTTTCCCCGTAATTTACCTTTGTTAGTTCTCTTACTACCATTGTTGCCTACGTCTTGACCTCTATAAGCTCTTTGTGCTTCTTTAGGAGTGATGACCAAACTCGGAGAAATATTTTCAGTTTGGACCATATGTAGGATGAGATTAGCTTGATAAAGATTTTCTTATTCTTATACTGGAAAGCTGTTCTTGATATTTGCCAGGAGAGAGTTTTTCTTCTTTGCTATTCTCATTATGTGGAACTCTGGCAACCGGTTAGGGATGATGTCGACTCCCAAGCCCTTTTCACACACAAAATCCGGAAGCATATATCCTGCTAGATAGTTATCATATTGAGGTTCCAACCCCATTGCCTTGTTTTTGTTCGGGTTGAATTTCATCAACCACGCGTTAGACAAACTCTGGAGTCTGTCGAGGTTCTCTTGTAAGTATATGAAGTCTGGCCGCAATTTACGTCCCTCACGAACTTTGCATCATATGCCAATAGATTCATCTGGGAGTCCACACCTTCAGTCAGATCACTTACGTAGATTAAGAAGATTGACTGTCCCAGAACAGAAAGCTGGGGGCACTCCGTTGGTGACCTCCACCCATGTGGAGTAGATCTACAAGTAAGCCTGACCTAAGTGGTATGCTTTTAGCTGGAGTTCTTCATTTTCGTCCAGAACAGCTCTCAAGTCAAGGCTTGCTGTTTTTGTATCCAGACTTTCACAATGAAAAAAAAAGAAGATAGTATATATATATTTTCTTGGAATAATGTTATTGTTTCCTTTTTGTTGAAGACACAAATCCTTTTGAATGATCCGGCAGGCAAAGGATCGCCATCTGTGCAAATTCATACACAAAATTCTATGGTAAACCAGCAGATTCCAAGTCCAGTAGTTACTCAAGGTAGTGAACACACACACACACACACACACACACACACACACAGACACACACATACACATCTTGACCTGTTCTGGTTTCCTTAACTTCTTTGCAACATAAAAATTGTTCTCCAATTCTACCATCATCAGTGTGACGCGTGAACACCGATGATTGCCTCATCTACTTGGATAGTGTATATTTTCAATTATATTTCATCTGTTGTACACATTTTTCTCAGTGTCACCAGACATGTCAGGAATCTGTCTACTTACAGTACTGCCAGAGAGAGAGAGAGAGAGAGAGAGAGAGAGAGAGAGAGAGAGAGAGAGAGAGAGAGAGAGAGGAATCTCTCCACTGTGTGTTCAGCGTCAGTTGCAGGCGTTGACCATACTACAGCACTGCAAGCTTGGAGGATCAGTGGCCCAGTTGTTGTGTGAGGTTGATCCCTGCACAATACTCTCATTCAGCATCGTTGTCAGAACTGTAAGACTAAAGAAAATGGAGACAGAGAAAGAGAAGGAACATGAGAATATAACTTATATAACACTAGAAAGTGTTGGACAGTGTTTGGCTCTGTCGTATGAGCAAGTCACCGCCATCCCTTCTAGAGTCTTTTCCTATGTCAAAATCGTTCAAAAGCCACCAACAGAGTCTATGTAGTAAGCAGAAAGTTCCCGCACACACCGGGAAAATTCGACAATAAAGTGCTGAGCTTACTTGGTAATCAAACTCGCCGCTGACCCGCTGAACCGTCGGATAGTTGGTGACATTGCGACCTGCTGAGCAATGCGCGTCTCCTATGCGTAGGCCGTACACATGCGCACTTGCTCCGTAATCACTTATTATCACAGATCAGAATTTTGCTCGATCCTCAGCCCATGACTGTGGTAAGTGGATGCTCTGCTGTGTAGCTATCGAATTTGTTTGCGATTTAGTCTGGTAACCATTTATGTGTACAAATAGCAGAGAATCAGGGTATGCTGTGTGGTCTGCGTATCTGTGTCTGTTGTAGTATGATCCAGCTGGTAAGGGGAGGAGTGGTTTCTGCTTATGTGATGAGGGAACAGGGTGCATGTGAGGGCTGTGAGAGACTGCGTGAGGAAGTATGCAGCGGGAGCGTGATTGTGAGTGTGCTCGTGGGTAAAGTCATGTGCATGAGAAGGTGGAGTTATGTGGGAAAGGAATAGTGAGGAAATATGACAATGAGTATATGGGAGAGACACTGTATTGGAGGCAAGGAGATGAAGTGTCTGACAGTGAAAACTTGTGGGAGAAAGAGGGATGATAACGTGCATACGGTGAGAGTATGTCTAGGAGAGGGGAGATGTGCTGGTAAGAGCGAGAATAGGCAGGAAGAGTGAGGGGGTAGAGTATGTTACAGGCTGAGGAGGAGGAGGGAGGAGGGAGGGATTCATGTTATGTGATGAGGCTATGTGGGAGGGCGATGGTGGGAGTCCAGGACACAGAGGCCAGCTTGCACCAGGCCTGGACATAGATCTGTGCTCAGGAGGAGGTTCTGATGGTGGCCCCTGCTGTACGCCGCCGGGTGAGGGAGTTCACGGTCGAGAAATATAGAGAACAGTTTGTAGGTCATCGAGTCTCTCTCTCTCTCTCTCTCTCTCTCTCTCTCTCTCTCTCTCTCTCTCTCTCTCTCTCTCTCTCTCCTCCTGGTCAAATTTGCACTGTTCTTTGTTTCCGGAAACCAATTTTTTCTATGAACTTTCCTTAGTCTGTCTCCTCCAGTCCTGCTGCTTTTTTCTCTGTGAATGACTCTGATCATTCATCTATCTTATGATTTTACTTATATATATGTATATATATATATATATATATATATATATATATATATATATATATATATATATATATATGTATATATATATATATATATATATATATATATATATATATATATATATATATATATATATATATATATATATATATGTATATATATATATATATATATATATATATATATATATATATATATATATATATATATATATATATATAATGTGAATATAGTTTGAGTCTTTCTTTAGATAATTTGGATTTTCATTTTTCTCATTTATCAAGTGATATTATTATCTTCATATGATGATCTCAACAGAAAACTGTTTTTTTTCGTTATAGCTTATCATTTTCATATGTATATATGAGTCTATTCTTTAGATAATTTGGATTTTCATTTTTCTCATTTATCAAGTGATATTATTATCTTCATATGATGATCTCAACAGAAAACTGTTTTTTTTCGTTATAGCTTATCATTTTCATATGTATATATATGTGTGTGCGTGTGTGTGTGTGTGTGTGTGTGTGCGTGTGTGTGTGTGTGTGTGTGTGTATATATGTATATGTATGTTGTCCCTGGGGATAGGGGTGAAAGAATACTTCCCACGTATTCCTCGCGTGTCGTAGAAAGCGACTAGAGGGGACGGGAGCGGGGGGCCGGAAATCCTCCCCTCCTTGTATTAACTTTCTAAAATGGGAAACAGAAGAAGGAGTCACGCGGGGAGTGCTCATCCTCCTCGAAGGCTCAGAGTGGGGTGCCTAAATGTGTGTGGATGTAACCAAGATGTGAAAAAAGGAGAGATAGGTAGTATGTTTGAGGAAAGGAACCTGGATATTTTGGCTCTGAGTGAAACGAAGCTCAAGGGTAAAGGGGAAGAGTGGTTTGGAAATGTCTGGGGAGTGAAGTCAGGGGTTAGTGAGAGGACAAGAGCAAGGGAAGGAGTAGCAATACTCCTGAAACAGGAGTTGTGGGAGTATGTGATAGAATGTAAGAAAGTAAATTCTCGATTAATATGGGTAAAATTGAAAGTTGATGGAGAGAGGTGGGTGATTATTGGTGCATATGCACCTGGGCATGAGAAGAAAGATCATGAGAGGCAAGTGTTTTGGGAGCAGCTAAATGAGTGTGTTAGCGGTTTTGATGCACGAGACCGGGTTATAGTGATGGGTGATTTGAATGCAAAGGTGAGTAATGTGACAGTTGAGGGAATAATTGGTATGCATGGGGTGTTCAGTGTTGTAAATGGAAATGGTGAAGAGCTTGTAGATTTATGTGCTGAAAAAGGACTGATGATTGGGAATACCTGGTTTAAAAAGCGAGATATACATAAGTATACTTATGTAAGTAGGAGAGATGGCCAGAGAGCGTTATTGGATTACGTGTTGATTGACAGGCGTGCGAAAGAGAGACTTTTGGATGTCAATGTGCTGAGAGGTGCAACGGGAGGGATGTCTGATCATTATCTTGTGGAGGCTAAGGTGAAGATTAGTATGGGTTTTCAGAAAAGAAGAGTGAATGTTGGGGTGAAGAAGGTGGTGAGAGTAAGTGAGCTTGGGAAGGAGACCTGTGTGAAGAAGTATCAGGAGAGACTGTGTACAGAATGGAAAAAGGTGAGAACAATGGAAGTAAGGGGAGTGGGGGAGGAATGGGATGTATTTAGGGAATCAGTGATGGATTGCGCAAAAGATGCTTGTGGCATGAGAAGAGTGGGAGGTGGGCTGTTTAGAAAGGGTAGTGAGTGGTGGGATGAAGAAGTAAGAGTATTAGTGAAAGAGAAGAGAGAGGCATTTGGACGATTTTTGCAGGGAAAGAATGCAATTGAGTGGGAGAAGTATAAAAGAAAGAGACAGGAGGTCAAGAGAAAGGTGCAAGAGGTGAAAAAAAGGGCAAATGAGAGTTGGGGTGAGAGACTATCAGTAAATTTTAGGGAGAATAAAAAGATGTTCTGGAAGGAGGTAAATAGGGTGCGTAAGACAAGGGAGCAAATGGGAACTTCAGTGAAGGGCGTAAATGGGGAGGTGATAACAAGTAGTGGTGATGTGAGAAGGAGATGGAATGAGTATTTTGAAGGTTTGTTGAATGTGTCTGATGACAGAGTGGCAGATATAGGGTGTTTGGGTCGAGGTGGTGTGCAAAGTGAGAGGGTTAGGGAAAATGATTTGGTAAACAGAGAAGAGGTAGTAAAAGCTTTGCGGAAGATGAAAGCCGGCAAGGCAGCAGGTTTGGATGGTATTGCAGTGGAATTTATTAAAAAAGGGGGTGACTGTATTGTTGACTGGTTGGTAAGGTTGTTTAATGTATGTATGACTCATGGTGAGGTGCCTGAGGATTGGCGGAATGCGTGCATAGTGCCATTGTACAAAGGCAAAGGGGATAAGAGTGAGTGCTCAAATTACAGAGGTATAAGTTTGTTGAGTATTCCTGGTAAATTATATGGGAGGGTATTGATTGAGAGGGTGAAGGCATGTACAGAGCATCAGATTGGGGAAGAGCAGTGTGGTTTCAGAAGTGGTAGAGGATGTGTGGATCAGGTGTTTGCTTTGAAGAATGTATGTGAGAAATACTTAGAAAAGCAAATGGATTTGTATGTAGCATTTATGGATCTGGAGAAGGCATATGATAGAGTTGATAGAGATGCTCTGTGGAAGGTATTAAGAATATATGGTGTGGGAGGCAAGTTGTTAGAAGCAGTGAAAAGTTTTTATCGAGGATGTAAGGCGTGTGTACGTGTAGGAAGAGAGGAAAGTGATTGGTTCTCAGTGAATGTAGGTTTGCGGCAGGGGTGTGTGATGTCTCCATGGTTGTTTAATTTGTTTATGGATGGGGTTGTTAGGGAGGTAAATGCAAGAGTCCTGGAAAGAGGGGCAAGTATGAAGTCTGTTGGGGATGAGAGAGCTTGGGAAGTGAGTCAGTTGTTGTTCGCTGATGATACAGCGCTGGTGGCTGATTCATGTGAGAAACTGCAGAAGCTGGTGACTGAGTTTGGTAAAGTGTGTGGAAGAAGAAAGTTAAGAGTAAATGTGAATAAGAGCAAGGTTATTAGGTATAGTAGGGTTGAGGGTCAAGTCAATTGGGAGGTGAGTTTGAATGGAGAAAAACTGGAGGAAGTGAAGTGTTTTAGATATCTGGGAGTGGATCTGTCAGCGGATGGAACCATGGAAGCGGAAGTGGATCATAGGGTGGGGGAGGGAGCGAAAATTTTGGGAGCCTTGAAAAATGTGTGGAAGTCGAGAACATTATCCCGGAAAGCAAAAATGGGTATGTTTGAAGGAATAGTAGTTCCAACAATGTTGTATGGTTGCGAGGCGTGGGCTATGGATAGAGTTGTGCGCAGGAGGATGGATGTGCTGGAAATGAGATGTTTGAGGACAATGTGTGGTGTGAGGTGGTTTGATCGAGTAAGTAACGTAAGGGTAAGAGAGATGTGTGGAAATAAAAAGAGCGTGGTTGAGAGAGCAGAAGAGGGTGTTTTGAAATGGTTTGGGCACATGGAGAGAATGAGTGAGGAAAGATTGACCAAGAGGATATATGTGTCGGAGGTGAAGGGAACGAGGAGAAGAGGGAGACCAAATTGGAGGTGGAAAGATGGAGTGAAAAGGATTTTGTGTGATCGGGGCCTGAACATGCAGGAGGGTGAAAGGAGGGCAAGGAATAGAGTGAATTGGAGCGATGTGGTATACAGGGGTTGACGTGCTGTCAGTGGATTGAATCAGGGCATGTGGAGCGTCCGGGGTGGGCCGTGGAGGGCTGTGTGGGTATGTATATTTGCGTGTGTGGACGTGTGTATGTACATGTGTATGGGGGGGGTTGGGCCATTTCTTTCGTCTGTTTCCTTGCGCTACCTCGCAAACGCGGGAGACAGCGACAAAGTATAAAAAAAAAAAAAAAAAAAGTTTGAGTCTTTATTTTCCAGTGTTTGACGTATCTCATTTTATGTATTCCGAATATTTTCATTTTCGTTCTGGTGAGCACAGGATGATTTATTCATCTGCTCTTACCTGCAAATCTTCGTTCAGTGTTACATGAGGTGGCTGAATGTATATAATATACAAGTTTTTCGTTCAGAAACTTTCAGACCCCGCCTGTTGAGACGTTTTTGCCAAGACGTTTTGGTAGTGTGTGTGTGTGTGTGTGAGGAGGAGGGTTGACGGTAGGAGTGCTCTTGTAGTGTTTTCTTGACACAGTAACTTGTAGCTATCCAGTGATACGATAATCACGGAGTCCCATGATATGTGTCCGGGATCACGGCGTGTCATGCTGCGTGCACATCCCAGGGGTGCTGCCTAGTGGGCGGGGCTTAGTCTTTGACGTCAGCAAGTTGGCGGAACCTATTCCATGACGTCACTTCCCTGGCTGCACCCATTCTGTTTGGGTGTGATAGTCTTTTGACTATGCTCCTGTACCTTGTTGAACATGAGCTGACATAATGCTGTAACTTGTAAATGATCTAACACTGTATCAGTTTCTGTCCAATAAACTTTAATGATAATAGTGACCGTAGTCGATAGTGTGTGGTGGGTCATGGGTGACGCCTCTTGTGTGACGTCACGCAAGACCAGGTGGCTGCCAGCTCGCCACACTCGCCACCGCAGACTTGTCAATGATACTAACGTTAGCCATAGCCCCTCTTTCCTGGTATACATGACGACCATGATAACTATTTTCTTTCATGCACATTTAATGAAAAACCAATTCTCCTGCTGTATTTATCTCTGTCTTCGCTGTCTTCTCTCTTTTTCTCATATATCTTCTGTACTTCACGTGAGGTTATCAATTAAACCTGCTGTATCTATTTACCGAGTAAGAGCCACACACACCGTGACTGTAGTTGGTAATGTTCTCCCTCATCGTACGCTGCCCATTACGAGAATGGTTCGCAACGTTTCTCTCTACTTCTGCAACGTCACCAGGTTGCTCTGTACTCCTGCATTATCACGTTTCTCTCTACTCCCATATGGTCATCCAAGGTTGAGTACAGTATCTGAGGAGCTACAGAGGTTGGCTGTCGTCACATCTCGTGTATACCAGAGTTCACGGGGCTACTCATGGGAACAAGGTATGGACTGACCGAAGGTTATACCGACGAACAGGGGCAATGGTTAGGCCACCGAGGGGTAGGGTTGTACCTGAGGAAGGTCAGGAGCAACGTTTAGGCCACCGTGGGGTAGGGTTGTACTTGAGGAAGGTCAGGAGCAACGTTTAGGCTGCCGTGGGGTAGGGTTGTACTTGAGGAAGGTCAGGAGCAATGGTTAGGCCACCGTGGGATAGGGTTGTACCTGAGGAAGGTCAGGGGCAATGGTTAGGCCACCGAAGGGTAGGGTTGTACCTGAGGAAGGTCAGGAGCAACGTTTAGGCCACCGTGGGGTAGAGTTGTACCTGAGGAAGGCCAGGAGCAACGTTTAGGCCACCGTGGGGTAGGGTTGTACCTGAGGAAGGTCAGGAGCAACGTTTAGGCCACCGTGGGGTAGGGTTGTACCTGAGGAAGGCCAGGAGCAACGTTTAGGCCACCGTGGGGTAGGGTTGTACCTGAGGAAGGTCAGGAGCAACGTTTAGGCCACCGTGGGGTAGGGTTGTACTTGAGGAAGGTCAGGAGCAACGGTTAGGGTGCTGGGTCACGTGTTGTTGGGTAGGGTAACATTATTGTAGGATTCTGGTATCTTGTGAACGCCCGCGGGTTGCCGGTTTAAACGGATGTAATGTTCTTGTGTGTAAACGGATCTCATGATGTACA
The DNA here is from genome assembly GCF_036320965.1 of Panulirus ornatus. Classification (NCBI taxonomy): domain Eukaryota; kingdom Metazoa; phylum Arthropoda; class Malacostraca; order Decapoda; family Palinuridae; genus Panulirus; species Panulirus ornatus. The sequence goes on along the minus strand of NC_092230.1, from coordinate 30,358,315 downwards.
GTGTTCTGGTAATTGTGCTGTGTCCGACAGTCTTTTTGTGATGGGTACATTGATACATAGAATATATATATATATATATATATATATATATATATATATATATATATATATATATATATATATATATATATATATATTCCTATGAGTCCACGGGGAAAATGAAACACGAAAAGTTCCCAAGTGCACTTTCGTGTAATAATCACATCATCAGGGGAGACACAAGAGAGAAATATAACAGTCAGTTGATATACATCGAAGAGATGAAGCTAGGCGTCCTATATATATATATATATATATATATATATATATATATATATATATATATATATATATATATATATATATATATATATATTGCTGTGGTTTCGGTACATTATACATGACAGCTAGACACTGAGTGTGGGGAGGAGGTTGTCATTTCATGTGTGGCGGGGTAGCGACGAGAATGAATAACGCATACCTAATGCCCTCCAACAGGAGAGGATTTGAACCTCATAACATTTGCGTGTTAGCTGGGAAGGCTTACCACTCGGCTATGCTGCTCATAAGAATAAAGTGGTTATTCGGTTCCTTGTAATCGAAACCCCTTCGTCTGACGTCCAGCAGCAGTGGGGTCCAGACGGGTTACATCTCGTAAGGCTCATATTACTCAGTACTCAGAAGTTTTACCGAAGTTTCTGTTGATTATCGGTCATGTGAGCCCAACAGGACATGACTGGCCTAGACCGCGTTGCTCATGCACGTAAGACGAAGGGTTAGGGTTGAATCTACCGCAATACCACGTTTCTTTATACAAGTGATTATGGCATACCAGGAGTAAGCAGGGGAAGGAGAAAAGGTCGCATGGCGCAACACCAGCGGTAGGTTACCAGTTGCAGCGTTGTTGTGAGTCACATGAATGAATAGTCATGGGATACTTATGTATACTTACGGTACATCTGTCTTTACTAACGAAATGACTTACACTAATGTTAACGAACAAGCTCAAGTCTCTTAATGTGTTGCATCAAGGAGGCCAACGACCCAAAACAACTACAACCTCGTGGCATAATATGTATTACACATGCGACGCCTCATCCTGTTCAGCCAATGAGGATATGAGTGGCGCCTGGCGGTGCTTTGTGATTCAGAACGAAAACGATCTTTCCTTTGTTTTTGCATATCCAATACAGAGAAAACAAACTTGTTTATATAAGCATGAGGCAATCCAGGCAGAGGTGTCGGGATATTGAAGATGTTCTGCCCAGACTAAGGTTAAAGGTCATCCATCCTGTGTTAGTCACCGCTATGAAATGACACCCTCCGGGGGCAGTTGTAGCTCGGTCTGAGCTGTATACGGCTGGGGTTGCCTCTCGTGGAAGGAGGCGTCCACATCACTGATGTTATTGTATATTTGCGTACCTAATCGTGATGTATTGATACTGAGTGTCAGTTACCCTTAAATGAAACTGTTAGGTGGAATTTACACTCCTATATTGTGGACAGTACTCTAGGGGCATAGTATGCATTACTGTTACCAGTACTCCTGGAGCATGGTTTACATTACTGTTACCAGCACTCCTGGAACATGGTTTACATTACTGTTACCAGTGCTCCTGGAGCATGGTTAACTTAACTGTTACCAGTACTCCTGGAGCATGGTTTACATAAATGTTGCCAGCACTCAGGAAACATGGTTTACATTAGTTACCAGTAGTCATGGAGCATGGTTTACATTACTGTTACCAGTGCTCCTGGAGCATGGTTTACATTACTTTTACCTGTACTTAAGGAGCATGGTTTACTTTACTGTTACCAGTACTCCTGGAGCATAGTTTACATTACTGTTATCAGTACTCTTGGAGCATGGTTTACATTTAGGTTACCAGTATTCGTGGAGCATGGTTTACATTACGGTTACCAGTACTCCTGGAGCATGGTTTACGTTAGTGTTACCAGTAACTCCTGGAGTATGGTTTACATTACTGTTGCCATTACTCCTGGAGCATGGTTTATATTATTGTTACCAGTAACTCCTGGATCATTGTTTACATAACTGTTGCCAGTACTCCTGGAGATGGTTTACATAATCTTACCTGTAATTCCGGAGTATGGTTTACATAAGCAGTGGGTAGCGATGAAATAGCACCCCCCCCCACCCCCACCCCTTCCAGCGAGGTAGCGCCAGGAAAAGACAAAAAAAAGGCCACATTTGTTCACACTCAGTCTTTACCTGTCATGTGTAACGCATCGAAACTACAGCTCCCAATCCCCATCCAGGCCCCACAAAACTTTCCATGGTTTACCCCACACGCTTCACATGCCCTGGTTCAATCCATTGACAGCACGTCGACCCCGGTATACCCCATCGCTCCAGTTCACTCTATTCCTTGGACGAATTTCACTCTCCTGCATGTTTAGGCCCCGATCGCTCAAAATCTTTTTCACTCCATCCTTCCACTTCCAATTTGGTCTCCCGCCTCTCCTTCCCTCCACCTCTGACACATATCCTCTGTCAATCTTTCCTCACTCATTCTCTCCGTGTGTCCAGACCATTTCAACACTCCCTCTTCAGCTCTCTCAACAACACTTTTTGTAACCACACATCTCTCTCACCCTTTCATTACTTACTCGATCGAACCACCTCACACCACTTATTGTCCTGAAACATTTCATTTCCAACACATCTACCCTCCTCTGCACAACCCTATCTATAGCCCATGCCTCGCAACCATATAACATTGTTGGAACCACTATTTCTCCAAACATATCCATTTTTGCTCTTCGAGATAACGTTCTCGCTTTCCACACATTCTTCAACGCTTCCAGAACCTTCGCCCCCTCCCCCACCCTGTGACTAACTTCTGCTTCCATGGTTCCATCCGCTGCCATGTCCACTCCCAGATATCTAAAACACTTCACTTCCTCCAGTTTTTCTCATTCAAATTTACCTCCCAGTTGACTTGTCCCTCAACCCTAGCATACTTGCCCCTCTCTCCAAAACTCTTCCATTCACATCCCTAACCACACCATACATAAACAAATTAAACTACCATGGAGACATTACGCACCCCTGCCGCAAACCGATATTCACTGGGAACCAATCACTTTCATCTCTTCCTACTCGTACACATGCCTTACATCTATGGTAAAAACTTTTCACTGCTTCTAGCAACGTACATCCTGCACCATATACTCTTAAAACCTTCCGCAAAGCATCTCTATCAACTCTATCATATGCCTTCTCCAGATCCATAAATGCTACATACAAATACATCTATTTTTCCAAGTATTTCTTACATACATTCTTCAAAGCAAACATCTGATCCACACATCCTCTACCACTTCTGATAACACGCTGCTCTTCCCCAATCTGATGCTCTGTACTTGCCTTTACCCTCTCAGTCAGTAACGTCCCATATAATTTCCCAGGAATACTCACCAAAACTATGCCTCTGTAGTTTGAACATACTTCTATCCCCTTTGCCTTTGTGCAATGGCACTATGCATGCATTCCGCCATTCCTCAGGCACTTCACCATAATCATACCTACACTGAATATCCTCACCAACCAGTCAACAACACAATCCACCCCCTTTTTTTTAATAAATTCCACTGCAGTACCATCCAAACCCGTCGCAATGTATATTTTACTAAGTGTGTTTCCCCGGAGATTTCTTGGTCATGAGAGGTGCCGGTCTGCCGTTTGGCCGTCTTGTACAGGATTCCTGCAACATGTTCCACGTTGTTGGATGAGCTACGCACGTACGATATGATACATAACGGGAACGATGATGTCGATATTATAGATACCGGGAACGATGATGTCGTTATTATAGATAACGATGATAACGATATGATAGATAACGATAGCGATGATAACGATATGATAGATAACGATAACGATGATAACTATATTATAGATAACGATTATAACGATATGATAGATAACGATAACGATGATAACGATATCATACGTAACGATAACGATACAGATAACAATAACGATATTATAGGTAACGGGAACGATATTATAGATAACGGGAACGATGATAGCGATATAGATAACGATAACGATATAGATAACGGGAGCGATATTATAGATAACGGGAACGATGATAACGATGTTATAGATAACGATGATAACGATATAGATAACGATAACGATATAGATAACGGGAACGATATTGTAGATAACGGGAACGATGATAACGATAACGATATAGATAACGGGAACGATATTGTAGATAACGGGAACGATGATAACGATGTTGTAGATAACGATGATAACGATATAGATAACGATAACGATGATAACGATGTTATAGATAACGATGATAACGATATAGATAACGATAACGATGATAACGATGTTATAGATAACGTTGATAACGATATAGATAACGATAACGATGATAACGATGTTATAGATAACGTTGATAACGATATAGATAACTATAACGATGATAACGATGTTATAGATAACGTTGATAACGATATAGATAACTATAACGATGATAACGATGTTATAGATAACGTTGATAACGATATTCTGTAAATGATGATGAAGTGAAATGATGATTAATGACGACGTTTCCAGCTGCGAGAGTTGTCCTCCAGTCAAACTTGTGTTCAAATGATTGTGTCGGTTACTGAGAGGAGGAGCGTATGGGCGGCATTTGTTCTTGTATGGCTGGAACAACGACCGTCTGGCAGAGTGTAGGTTTGATCATAGCATTGCCTTGTCCAAGCCTTCGTCTTCTGAAATGCTTTTATAATTGACTTTTTAGGAGTGACAAGTTACACACGCTGGCGTAGGTTTACAACCCCAGGTACTTCATTTATATCGTATTGTTACTATTTGATCCAGTTTCATTTTTACCCACTCCATCCTGGAACTCACTTCCTTATGCTCTCTCTCCCACACACCCATAACTTCAGTAACGATACGTCTGAGAACTGGTGAGCAAATTACCTTTTCCGTAGTTTGGTGAGAGGACCCTCAGAGCCGGCAACTTCTTGAGTAAGCATTTGTTGGAGATATTCTATTAAGTTTTATGTGGAATATCATGTGGTATGACAACTGCTGAAGTGATCCTGGAACCGTCTTACACACTCCGTGTCAGTAGGTTGTTGACAGCAGCCGCCCAGGGAAGTTCGGCCCTCCTGACATAGGAGCGTTGTAGTGATGCCCAGAACCATCTTACACCCTCCGTGTCAGGACTTCTGGTTTTGCTTTCTGTCTGAGATTATTAACCTGGACTTTACATCTTCTTCTTTCAGATGTATTACTGGCCCAGTACCCAAACCCTTAGGCTTCTATTGTTTGAAATTTTCATTTACTTGACATTTACCAAGCGAAACAATTATTTCTATTTACAGATGTGAATAAATTGCGACGTACAAAGACTCTTAAGATAAGACTTTATGGCTGTTACTGACAGTGTTATGTGCAGTATGTTGACGTAAGTATAGATGGTTGGAGAGTCATCTATGCTGCGGCAGATGACCTTTTGTTCCTACTGGAGTCGGAACAATAGAGGAGATGGTGTTGTTGATCCTATTGTTATTAGGACGGTAGCATTACTGTAGAGGATACGTAACCTCCCCAGCAGACGGATCCTCCGTTCCAGTACAGTCACACCCTCTGTCCGATTGCGGCAATGGTAGTGAGGCTAGCCATTCCCCCTGCTCCCCACCAGACGGCTTCTGGGTCGTGGGAGACATGAGTGTGTTGCCTGAGGGGCCGTGTGGTGCATGAGTCAACGATGGCGGGTCTTTACCTCAGTGCCCATCCCGTGGGAAGAGGAGTAGTAGGAATATACCACTGCACGGGAGAGTTCCCGCAAACGTTTTGAACATTGGAAGGCGTTCCTTCCCCCTCTGCGGTATGCCACGTGTTGGGACCGCCAGCGTTATGCCGGACGGGGATGTCCCGCTAAGTGCCGGGGACTTACCGGGTTTCACCTGCAACTCATTTTGCGACCTTGTCTCCTGACGACCAGTCGTGTTCCAGTGCGTACGGCAGTGGAAGCAGGGGGGCCGCGCGCCGCTGCTCTCCCCGCGTGAGGTGTCCTCTCTCAAGTCTCACGTATTTGTCACAAGAAAGGCCGGATGTGTGACACGGACCAGTGGGACCGACACTCTGCTGCTAACGTATTCTGACGTGAGGAGCGACATTGATAAGGTCTTCCAGGATTTTTTTTTTTCTTTTGACACTGTAGACAACCAGAGTCAGGCTCGAGTGTATCGTTTATGAGATGAAGTGAGGACTGTCGTGTTGGTAGTAGTCACCTGCAGTGCGGGTAAGTATATCATCCTATATTGTTCATATTAATGTCAGAAGGTTGTGCTTGGTGAGTGGCGCTCCCAGGGTTACTCTCTCCCTGTCTGACCTCCCCGGCGTGTGCCTCTGCCGCGGTGAACGTACGTGCTAGCATTTGCCTCCTGGCAAAGTCTCTTCGTACGTCGTCGTAAGTTTCTTCCTTTATCTGACGTATGTAAACTTCCGGTGTCTTGTGTCTACCATGTTGTGGTGGTCGGGTTGGCCAATATCAACCTAAATTTGTGCGTCGTCAACTCTCTCTCTCTCTCTCTCTCTCTCTCTCTCTCTCTCTCTCTCTCTCTCTCTCTCTCTCTCTCTCTCTCTCTCTCTCTCTCTCTCTTACCGTGTTCCTGACGTCTGCCATATATCCTTATGTGTGTAGTCCTTTGTCTCAGTCTTTTTTTTTACCCCGTCACATGTTATGCGTCGTCACAATATCTTCACCCTGTCGTGAATCTCCACATTTGTCTACAGTGCCATTCATCTTCACATTTTCGCCCGTGTTATAAGTCTTCACTCTATTTTTTTTATGTTCGTATTTTTTTTTATGTTCGTTTGACTCACCATCCCCCTCCCCCAGTCGTTCAAGTCTCTGCCTTATTCTTACACTCTTTTGTAAGTTTCTGGGTTATCTTCCCATAGTCCTGCCAGTCACTAGTTTCCACCTTATGTTTCTAATATCAGATAAGTCCCCGTTTTCCTTTTCCCAGGTCGTATGTCTCCAACCTATCGTGTGATCGACCACCGTAAGTGTCGTGAAGATCTCCGAGATCACTTTATTGCTCTTTAGTTGAGGGGCTGCCGCGGTGTTGCTGTCAGATATCACGCACGGCCGCGCCCGGGTACGAATGCTGTGCACGAACGCCATTCGGCCTGCAGTTAACCCAGACGTTCATCCTTCCCTTGGGGATAGACTCAGTACCCATATATACAACCATATATATTGGTTGTATATACACCATATATATTTGTTACATTTACACCATATATTTTACCACATAGCTTTTCTTAGGCTTTTTTTTTTTCAGAACGAGAAATGTTACGTTCATTTTCTTACTTTTCCTGAACACCTTTCCCCTGCTACCTACGGTAGGGTAAAGAAATGGTTTAGACACTCTCAGTCTATCCTTCCTAGAGCCACCTTGTTCCTCACCAACAAGGGCATCACTGATACTTTGAACACCTCAGACACAGTCATCCCACCTCACACCTTGCAAGGTCCAGCAAGGACAGTTATTTCTGTATGATTCTCACGCGACCTTTTACCCGCTCTACCGTTACACAGCGGAACAATTACTGCGTGCTTCCCGTCGCCAGGCATCTGCCCACTTTTCCATGCTTTCGCGCACACTTTCCAAATCAGTTGGACAGTAGCTTCACCTCCGCTTTCAGCACCCTACTCACTCCTTTATCGAGGTACATACACGGCTGTTCTCACCATCATCATGAAGTCTTCTTTTATCCTTTTTCGTTCTTTCCTTGTCTCTAGGCCTATGGTACCAGCAGCCACGGATCTTATGTCATAATATCCGATGAGGTCTTCAGATATTCCTCCATCTCCTGCGAACGTATTCCTGTGTGACCATCTGTGCCAGACTTGTCTCCAGCACTATAACTCTCCACACAAACCTTCCTTCTGCATCCGTTTATCTCATTCCAAAGTTATTTTCAAACTTCCTTTTAGATGGTCGTTCAGTCTCTTGCCGAGATCCTAATTTGCTTTTCTCTTCACTCCACTACGCTGTGCTTCTCCTCACATTCTCAGTCACAGGTGCAGTACATCCCAGTGGCAGCCTTTTCTTGAAGACCCGCTGAAAACGGCTCCACGTTACGTTACCGTTACTGGTGTCTACTTGACTCATTTCAGTTCATATAGAGATTAACTTTTACGTTGTCATTATTGATTTTTTATATTTCTTACTTTTCCGTATTTTTCTTCACATTTAGGTCCTGTACAATAGTGAATAAAAGGCCAGATTACATCTTACTATCATACGATAATACCAACTTCTACCCGCCTCTGACATGACTATACATCACATACTTTATGTTGTGTTCTTATCAGAAGCATGTCAAGTGATGCTCTTGTCTACCTTGGCTTCTCTATACTTACATCCTGTATATTCATGGACCAGCTTGTGTTGGAGATATGAATGGACAACACTGATGCGTGTCAGTGTATATATATCAAGGATTCTCTCATCGTTGTCATATTCACCTGTGATCCCATCCCACCCTATCTTTCCTTTTACTCTTCCCCTGCTGTCCATTCGTTATCCAACACACAGTTTTTCCCCTGCATCCACCTCCTCCACTACTTATCCATCTGGATGGTATCTTTATGCTCCTTCTGTTTCTCATTGCCTGGTGCTTACTCCATCAACAATCAAGTAAAACTCTCACGCTTTCATTTCTCGGCTGGTAATCTTGAGCTGATGCGTTTCAGTCACTCATCCTACATTCACCTCGCCTAACTTTATGTATAATCTGTCAAGCAAAATCGGACATTCTTCGCTTTGCTGTTTTCAAAATCTCCACTACGAGTTTTTTGTGTGTACGTACTACCCAGTATCTGAGTTACCCATTGTGAATGTGTAGCTGCTTCATCTTCGTACATTCATCGTCCATTTCTCTCACATGCCTAACACACACACGCATGTATGTTCTTAGGTGGTGTGGGAATGTGGAATTATTCTCGATGCTTTTAACTGGTGATGGTGTCCCCAGGTTCATATGGAGGTGGTCAGTAGGGCAGCTGTCAATCCACCCATGGCTCTCCAGTGGTAATCCTCACACTCGGCCAGGTTCTTCTTGCCCGGACACGGATACAACATCCAGACACGCTGAACACCGCTGGCAGAAGTTGGAGTGATGTCGGAGTGATGACTCGACCAGCGAGGCCTTGAATATACAGTCACGAGGAAGACCCTGATCACTGCGAGGAGTGACGACGCTGTGTAACGACCATCGAGAAGAGGATCCCTGCTACTGGCCAACTGTTGTATCAGACGAGGCTCCTGCACACCATATGCTACTGCCTGGGTATACAGAGGTTAGTGCCATCCTCCTATTCTACCGTCTGATCCTACGGCTCACCTCCTGTGCACCAAGAGGTTCCAAACCTGAAGAGTTCTTTGTCCGTAATTATACGAATCCTGCTTGTCATGGTATGCTCTTTACCGGCACGTGTTGTTTGTGTTGTTAACTTGCTCATCCTTAGTCTGTCGACACGGCGTGGCTGTTGCCAGACGCATGATGCTAGCCTTCCCGATACGCAGTTGCCAACAGTTCGTCAATATCTTTGGTAGGATGAGTGTTGTTGGCTGCTGAGGTGATTTTGGAGGAGCACAATGGTAGAGGGTACTGGTATGGATGCTGGTCGTGGGTATGGTTAGTCGATGCTGGTGGAGGGTGTCGATGGTGAGTGTATGAGGTGGTGTCGCTCGTGAGGGTTGGAACTGGGTATTTTTTTCGGGAAAATAATCTGTTGTTTAGTGGAGAGGCCGTGCCGGCAGTTTAGGAAGTATGGAGAAGGGAAGTAGTGAGGGAGAGAGAATGGATAGGAAGGCTTTGGTGGCCAGGGAGGGAGGAAAGGATTGGTGGCCAGGGTGTGGTAACCTTCCTCTAGAGTCTAAAGGGAACAGACGAGTGCCCGGAGTGCACGAATCGTCTTGTAAACCAGATGTCTGTAGTATTGTCTGCTGGAGAAGCAGTAACCTGGCTGATACACCAAAACGTAAGTTCTCCCTATACTACTGTACATCTCCGTCACCTCATGCCGTTAAAGTTAACCATTGAATATAAAAAAACCAACCGTTCAGCCATGAAACAAAATTGACAAGCTGTGCATATTCAAGTCCTCTGCTTTTTCTTGGAAACTCCACGTAACCTTACGAAGATCGCAACCTGAGAATGTTGTAGAGGTTGCGTCGTTTTGTGAATATATGTACAGAGATTCTGTGGAAGGTATTAAGAGTATATGGTGTACGAGGTAAGTTGCTAGAAGTAGTGAGGTATTGTTATCAAGGATGTAAGGCATGTGTACGAGGAAGAAGAGAGGAAAGTGATTGGTTCCCAGTAAATGTTGGTGTGCGGCAGGTGTGCGTGATGTCTCCATGGTTGTTTAATTTGTTTATATATGGGATTGTTATGGAGGTGAATGCAAGAGTATTGGAGAGAGGGGCAAGTTTGCAATTTGTTTGGGATGAGAGGGCTTGAGAAGTGAGTCAGTTGTTGTTCGCTCATGATACAGCGCTGGTGGCTGATTTGGGTGAGAAACTGCAGAAGCTGGTGACTGAGTTTGGTAAAGCGTGTGAAAGTAGAAAGCTGAGAGTAAATGTGAATAAGAGCAAGGTTATTAGGTTCAGTAGGGTTGAGGGACAAGTCAGTTGGGAGGTTAGTTTGAATGGAGAAAAACTGGAGGAAGTGAAGTGTTTTAGATATCTGGCAGTGGGTTTAGCAGCGGATGGAACCATAGAAGCGGAAGTGAGACACAGGGGTGAGGGATGAGGGGAAAGGTTCTGGGAGCGTTGAAGAATGTGTTGAAGGCGAGAACGGTATCTCGGAGAGCAAAAATGTGTATGTTTGAAGGAATACTGGTTCCAACAATGTTATATGGTTGCGAGGCATGGGCTATGAATGGGGTTGTGCGGAGGAGGGTGGAAGTGTTGGAAATAAGATGTTTGAGGACAATATGTGGTGTGAGGTTGTTTGATCAAGTAAGTAATGAAAGGGTGAGAGAGGTGTGTGGTAATAAAAACAGTGTGGTTGAGAGACCAGAAGAGTGTGTATTGAAATGGTTAGGTCACTTGGAGAGAATGAGTGAGGAAAGATTGACAAAAAGGATATATGTGGCAGAGATTGAGGGAACGAGAAGTGGGACACCAAATTGGAGGTAACAGGATGGATGGAAAAAGATTTTGAGCTATCAGGGCCTGAACATACAGGAGGGTGAAAGGCGTGCAAGGTATAGAGTGAATTGGAACGATGTGGTACACCGGGGTGGACGTGCTGTCAATGGATTGAACTAGGGCATGTGAAGCGTGTGGGGTAAACCATGGAATGTTTTGTGTGGTCTGGATGTGGAACGGGAGCTGTGGTTTCGGTGCATTACATGTGACAGTTCGCGACTGAATGTGAACAAATGTGGCCTTTATTGTCTTTTCCTAGCGCTACCTCGCACGCCCGGAAGGGGAGGGGGGTGCCATTTCATGTGTGGCGGGGTGGCGACAAGAATGGATGAAGGCAGCAAGTATGAATATGTACATGTGTATATATGTATATGTCTGTGTATATATATATGTATGTATAGGTTGAAATGTATGGGTATGTATATGTGCGTGTGTGGGAGGTTATGTATATACATGTGTATGTGGATGGGTTGGGCCATTCTTTCTTCTGTTTGTTTGCGCTACCTCGTTAACGCGGGAGACATCGACAAAGTATAATAGATAAATATAAATGATATATATATATATATATATATATATATATATATATATATATATATATATATATATATATACATATATCATTTATATTTATCTATTATACTTTGTCGATGTATATATATATATATATATATATATATATATATATATATATATATATATATATATATATATATGTAGATTTATGTGCTGAAAAGACTGGTGATTGGGAATACCTGGTTTAAAAAGCGAGATATACATAAGTATACGTATGTAAGTAGGAGAGATGGCCAGAGAGCGTTATTGGATTACGTGTTAATTGACAGGCGCGCGAAAGAGAGACTTTTGGATGTTAATGTGCTGAGAGGTGCAACTGGAGGGATGTCTGATCATTATCTTGTGGAGGCTAAGGTGAAGATTTGTATGGGTTTTCAGAAAAGAAGAGTGAATGTTGGGGTGAAGAGGGTGGTGAGAGTAAGTGAGCTTGGGAAGGAGACTTGTGTGAGGAAGTACCAGGAGAGACTGAGTACAGAATGGAAAAAGGTGAGAACAATGGAAGTAAGGGGAGTGGGTGAGAAATGGGATGTATTTAGGGAATCAGTGATGGAGTGCGCAAAAGATGCTTGCGTCATGAGAAGCGTGGGAGGTGGGTTGATTAGAAAGGGTAGTGAGTGGTGGGATGAAGAAGTAAGATTATTAGTGAAAGAGAAGAGAGAGGCATTTGGACGATTTTTGCAGGGAAAAAAACGCAATTGAGTGGGAGATGTATAAAAGAAAGAGACAGGAGGTCAAGAGAAAGGTGCAAGAGGTGAAGAAGAGGGCAAATGAGAGTTGGGGTGAGAGAGTATCATTAAATTTTAGGGAGAATAAAAAGATGTTTTGGAAGGAGGTAAATAAAGTGCGTAAGACAAGGGAGCAAATGGGAACTTCAGTGAAGGGGGCTAATGGGGAGGTGATAACAAGTAGTGGTGATGTGAGAAGGAGATGGAGTGAGTATTTTGAAGGTTTGTTGAATGTGTTTGATGATAGAGTGGCAGATATAGGGTGTTTTGGTCGAGGTGGTGTGCAAAGTGAGAGGGTTAGGGAAAATGATTTGGTAAACAGAGAAGAGGTAGTAAAAGCTTTGCGGAAGATGAAAGCCGGCAAGGCAGCAGGGTTGGATGGTATTGCAGTGGAATCTATTAAAAAAGGGGGTGACTGTATTATTGACTGGTTGGTAAGGTTATTTAATGTATGTATGACTCATGGTGAGGTGCCTGAGGATTGGCGGAATGCTTGCATAGTGCCATTGTACAAAGGCAAAGGGGATAAGAGTGAGTGCTCAAATTACAGGGGTATAAGTTTGTTGAGTATTCCTGGTAAATTATATGGGAGGGTATTGATTGAGAGGGTGAAGGCATGTACAGAGCATCAGAAAGGGGAAGAGCAGTGTGGTTTCAGAAGTGGTAGAGGATGTGTGGATCAGGTGTTTGCTTTGAAGAATGTATGTGAGAAATACTTAGAAAAGCAAATGGATTTGTATGTAGCATTTATGGATCTGGAGAAGGCATATGATAGAGTTGATAGAGATGTTCTGTGGAAGGTATTAAGAATATATGGTGTGGGAGGCGAGTTGTTAGAAGCATTGAAAAGTTTTTATCGAGGATGTAAGGCATGTGTACGTGTAAGAAGAGAGGAAAGTGATTGGTTCTCAGTGAATGTAGTTTTGCGGCAGGGGTGTGTGATGTCTCCATGGTTGTTTAATTTGTTTATGGATGAGGTTGTTAGGAAGGTGAATTCAAGAGTTTTGGAAAGAGGGGCAAGTATGAAGTCTGTTGGGGATGAGAGAGCTTGGGAAGTGAGTCAGTTGTTGTTCGCTGATGATACAGCGCTGGTGGCTGATTCATGTGAGAAACTGCAGAAGCTGGTGACTGAGTTTGGTAAAGTGTGTGAAAGAAGAAACTTAAGAGTAAATGTGAATAAGAGCAAGGTAATTAGGTACAGTAGGGTTGAGGGTCAAGTCAGTTGGGAGGTATGTTTGAATGGAGAAAAACTGGAGGAAGTAAAGTGTTTTAGATATCTGGGAGTGGATCTGGCACCGGATGGAACCATGGAAGCGGAAGTGGATCATAGGGTGGGGAAGGGGGCGAAAATCCTGGGAGCCTTGAAGAATGTGTGGAAGTCGAGAACATTATCTCGGAAAGCAAAAATGGGTATGTTTGAAGGAATAGTGGTTCCAACAATGTTGTATGGTTGCGAGGCGTGGGCTATGGATAGAGTTGTGCGCAGGAGGATGGATGTGCTGGAAATGAGATGTTTGAGGACAATATGTGGTGTGAGGTGGTTTGATCGAGTAAGTAACGTAAGGGTAAGAGAGATGTGTGGAAATAAAAAGAGTGTGGTTGAGAGAGCAGAAGAGGGTGTTTTGAAATGGTTTGGGCACATGGAGAGAATGAGTGAGGAAAGATTGACCAAGAGGATATATGTGTCGGAGGTGGAGGGAACGAGGAGAAGTGGGAGACCAAATTGGAGGTGGAAAGATGGAGTGAAAAAGATTTTGTGTGATCGGGGCCTGAACATGCAGGAGGGTGAAAGGAGGGCAAGGAATAGAGTGAATTGGATCGATGTGGTATACCGGGGTTGACGTGCTGTCAGTGGATTGAATCAGGGCATGTGAAGCGTCTGGGGTAAACCATGGAAAGCTGTGTAGGTATGTATATTTGCGTGTGTGGACGTATGTATATACATGTGTATGGGGGTGGGTTGGGCCATTTCTTTCGTCTGTTTCCTTGCGCTACCTCGCAAACGCGGGAGACAGCGGAAAATATATATATATATATATATATATATATATATATATATATATATATATATATATATATTTTTTTTTTTTTTTTTTTTTTTTTATACTTTGTCGCTGTCTCCCGCGTTTGCGAGGTAGCGCAAGGAAACAGACGAAAGAAATGGCCCCCCCCCCCCCATACACATGTACATACACACGTCCACACACGCAAATATACATACCTACACAGCTTTCCATGGTTTACCCCAGACGCTTCACATGCCTTGCTTCAATCCACTGACAGCACGTCAACCCCTGTATACCACATGACTCCAATTCACTCTATTTCTTGCCCTCCTTTCACCCTCCTGCATGTTCAGGCCCCGATCACACAAAATCTTTTTCACTCCATCTTTCCACCTCCAATTTGGTCTCCCTCTTCTCCTCGTTCCCTCCACCTCCGACACATATATCCTCTTGGTCAATCTCTCCTCACTCATTCTCTCCATGTGCCCAAACCATTTCAAAACACCCTCTTCTGCTCTCTCAACCACGCTCTTTTTATTTCCACACATCTCTCTTACCCTTACGTTACTTACTCGCTCAAACCACCTCACACCACACATTGTCCTCAAACATCTCATTTCCAGCACATCCATCCTCCTGCGCACATCTCTATCCATAGCCCACGCCTCGCAACCATACAGCATTGTTGGTACCACTATTCCCTCAAACATACCCATTTTTGCTTTCCGAGATAATGTTCTCGACTTCCACACATTTTTCAAGGCTCCCAAAATTTTCGCCCCCTCCCCCACCCTATGATCCACTTCCGCTTCCATGGTTCCATCCGCTGACAGATCCACTCCCAGATATCTAAAACACTTCACTTCCTCCAGTTTTTCTCCATTCAAACTCACCTCCCAATTGACTTGACCCTCACCCCTACTGTACCTAATAACCTTGCTCTTATTCACATTTACTCTCAACTTTCTTCTTCCACACACTTTACCAAACTCAGTCACCAGCTTCTGCAGTTTCTCACATGAATCAGCCACCAGCGCTGTATCATCAGCGAACAACAATTGACTCACTTCCCAAGCTCTCTCATCCCCAACAGACTTCATACTTGCCCCTCTTTCCAGGACTCTTGCATTTACCTCCTTTACAACCCCATCCATAAACAAATTAAACAACCATGGAGACATCACACACCCCTGCCGCAAACCTACATTCACTGAGAACCAATCACTTTCCTCTCTTCCTACACGTACACATGCCTTACATCCTCGATAAAAACTTTTCACTGCTTCTAACAACTTGCCTCCCACACCATATATTCTTAATACCTTCCACAGAGCATCTCTATCAACTCTATCATATGCCTATATATATATATATATATTTTTTTTTTTTTTTTTTTTTTTCATACTATTCGCCATTTCCCGCGTTTGCGAGGTAGCGTTAAGAACAGAGGACTGGGCCTTAGAGGGAAAATCCTCACCTGGCCCCCTTCTCTGTTCCTTCTTTTGGAAAATTAAAAAAAACGAGAGGGGAGGATTTCCAGCCACCCACTCCCTCCCCTTTTAGTATGTATGTATGTATGTATGGCTCATGGTGAAATGCCTGAGGATTGGTGGAATGCAAATATAGTACCATTGTACAAAAGCAAAGGGGATGAAGGTGAGTGTTCAAAGTACAGAGGTATGAGTTTGTTGAATATTCCTGGGACATTGTATGGGAGGCTATTGATTGAGAGGGTGAGGGCATGTACAGAGCATCAGATTGGGGAAGAGCAGTGTGGTTTCAGAAATGGTAGAGGATGTGTGGATCAGGTGTTTGCTTTGAAGAATGTATGTGATAAGTACTGAGAAAAACAAATGGATTTGTATGTAGCATTTATTGATCTGGAGAAGGCTTATGATAGAGTTGATAGAGATGCTCTATGGAAGGTATTAAGAGTATATGGTGTGGGAGGGAAGTTGTTAGAAGCAGTGAAAAGTATTTATCGAGGATGTAAGGCATGTGTACGAGTAGGAAGAGAGGAAAGTGATTGGTTCCCAGTGAATGTCGGTTTGCGGCAGGGGTGCGTGTTTTCTCCATGGTTGTTTGATTTGTTTATGGATGGTGTGGTTAGGAAGGTGAATGCAAGAGTTTTGGAAAGAGGGGCAAGTATGCAGTCTGTTGTGGATGAGATGGCTTGGGAAGTGAGTCAGTTATTTTTCGCTGATGATACATCGCTGGTGGCTGATTTGGGTGAGAAACTGCAGAAGCTGGTGACTGAGCTTGGTAAAGTGTGTGAAATAAGAAAGCTGAGATTTAACGTGAACAGGGAAGAAAAAATACTTTCCACGTATTCCCTGCGTGTCGTAGAAGGCGACTAAAGGAAAGGAGCCGGGGGATGGAAATCCTTCCCTCTCGTTTTTGATTTTCCAAAAGAAGGAACAGAGAAGGGGGCCAAGTGAGGGTTTCCCTCAAAGGCTCAGTCGTCTGTTCTTAGCGCTACCTCGCTGACGCGGGAGATGGCGAATAGTATGGAAAAAAGAGAATATATATATATATATATATATATATATATATATATATATATATATATATATATATATATTATATATATATATATTTTTTTTTTTGCTTTGTCGCTGTCTCCCGCGTTTGCGAGGTAGCGCAAGGAAACAGACGAAAGAAATGGCCCAACCCACCCCCATACACATGTATATACATACGTCCACACACGCAAATATACATACCTACACAGCTTTCCATGGTTTACCCCAGACGCTTCACATGCCTTGATTCAATCCACTGACAGCACGTCAACCCCGGTATACCACATCGCTCCAACTTCACTCTATTCCTTGCCCTCCTTTCACCCTCCTGCATGTTCAGGCCCCGATCACACAAAATCTTTTTCACTCTATCTTTCCACCTCCAATTTGGTCTCCCTCTTCTGCTCGTTCCCTCCACCTCCGACACATATATCCTCTTGGTCAATCTTTCCTCACTCATTCTCTCCATGTGCCCAAACCATTTCAAAACACCCTCTTCTGCTCTCTTAACCACGCTCTTTTTATTTCCACACATCTCTCTTACCCTTACGTTACTTACTCGATCAAACCACCTCACACCACACATTGTCCTCACACACATTGTCCATCACACATTGGTATATATATATATATATATATATATATACACCAACACACACTACCCATACATATACGTACATCAGCTACACTTATTGTGAACACCCACCACCAGTACACACTTTATACATAAACCCACCACTAGGAACCATTGCTTGCACCCACCTAAGGTCATGGAGCACCTCCACCTGCACCCACGTACGTTTTGTCCCTCTCAGACGTGGCTTCATCGTTACGTAGAGTTTTGTACAGTAGTTCGAGTCATGAATTTCCTCAGCCAACGTAAGATCTTCCTTCATGTTTACGAGACAGCTTTTATTCTTTTAATTCATAATTAGTACAAGTCACTAAACAGGTTTCATGCACATTTATGCACACACACTCACACACACACACACACACACACACATATATATATATATATATATATATATATATATATATATATATATATATACACAAACGAAGTGCATAGAAACTTGCACCTTCATAGAATATAAACCTCCAACAGCCAGGATCGAACCCGTGACTCATGTGTAACAGGCGGGAATGCTACCGCAAGGCTATAGGCCCATAGCCTAACGGTAGCATTTCCGCCTGTTACACAGGCTGGAAATCCTCCCCTCTCTTGTTCTTTTTTAATTTACCAAAAGAAGGAACAGAGAAGGGGGTCAGGTGAGGATATTCCGTCTAAGGCCCAGTACTCTGTTCTTAACGCTACCTCGCTAACGCGGGAAATGGCAAATAGTATGAAATATATATATATATATATATATATATATATATATATATATATATATATATATATATGTAGTAAAAGCTTTGCGGAAGATGAAACCCGGCAAGGCAGCAGGTTTGGATGGTATTGCAGTGGAATTTATTAAAAAAGGGGGTGACTGTATTATTGACTGGTTGGTAAGGTTATTTAATGTATGTATGACTCATGGTGAGGTGCCTGAGGATTGACGGAATGCGTGCATAGTGCTATTGTACAAAGGCAAAGGGGATAAGAGTGAGTGCTCAAATTACAGAGGTATAAGTTTGTTGAGTATTCCTGGTAAATTATATGGGAGGGTATTGATTGAGAGGGTGAAGGCATGTACAGAGCATCAGATTGGGGAAGAGCAGTGTGGTTTCAGAAGTGGTCAAGGATGTGTGGATCAGGTGTTTGCTTTGAAGAATGTATGTGAGAAATACTTAGAAAAGCAAATGGATTTGTATGAAGCATTTATGGATCTGGAGAAGGCATATGATAGAGTTGATAGAGATGCTCTGTGGAAGGTATTAAGAATATATGGTGTGGGAGGCAAGTTGTTAGAAGCAGTGAAAAGTTTTTATCGAGGATGTAAGGCATGTGTACGTGTAGGAAGAGAGGAAAGTGATTGGTTCTCAGTGAATGTAGGTTTGCGGCAGGGGTGTGTGATGTCTCCATGGTTGTTTAATTTGTTTATGGATGGGGTTGTTCGGGAGGTAAATGCAAGAGTTTTGGAAAGAGGGGCAAGTATGAAGTCTGTTGGGGATGAGAGAGCTTGGGAAGTGAGTCAGTTGTTGTTCGCTGATGATACAGCGCTGGTGGCTGATTCATGTGAGAAACTGCAGAAGCTGGTGACTGAGTTTGGTAAAGTGTGTGAAAGAAGAAAGTTAAGAGTAAATTTGAATAAGAGCAAGGTAATTAGGTACAGTAGGGTTGAGGGTCAAGTCAGTTGGGAGGTAAGTTTGAATGGAGAAAAACTGGAGGAAGTAAAGTGTTTTAGATATCTGGGAGTGGATCTGGCACCGGATGGAACCATGGAAGCGGAAGTAGATCATAGGGTGGGGGAGGGGGCGAAAATCCTGGGAGCCTTGAAGAATGTGTGGAAGTCGAGAACATTATCTCGGAAAGCAAAAATGGGTATGTTTGAAGGAATAGTGGTTCCAACAATGTTGTATGGTTGCGAGGCGTGGGCTATGGATAGAGTTGTGCGCAGGAGGATGGATGTGCTGGAAATGAGATGTTTGAGGACAATATGTGGTGTGAGGTGGTTTGATCGAGTAAGTAACGTAAGGGTAAGAGAGATGTGTGGAAATAAAAAGAGTGTGGTTGAGAGAGCAGAAGAGGGTGTTTTGAAATGGTTTGGGCACATGGAGAGAATGAGTGAGGAAAGATTGACCAAGAGGATATATGTGTCGCAGGTGGAGGGAACGAGGAGAAGTGGGAGACCTAATTGGAGGGGGAAAGATGGAGTGAAAAAGATTTTGTGTGATCGGGGCCTGAACATGCAGGAGGGTGAAAGGAGGGCAAGGAATAGAGTGAATTGGATCGATGTGGTATACCGGGGTTGACGTGCTGTCAGTGGATTGAATCAGGGCATGTGAAGCGTCTGGGGTAAACCATAGAAAGCTGTGTAGGTATGTATATTTGCGTGTGTGGACGTGTGTGTGTATACATTGTGTATGGGGGTGGGTTGGGCCATTTCTTTCGTCTGTTTCCTTGCGCTGCCTCGCAAACGCGGGAGACAGCGACAAAGCAAAAAAAAAAAAAAAAATATATATATATATATATATATATATATATATATATATATATATATATATATATATATATATACAAACACACACACACACATAGGCTTGGGAGGATACATATATACGTACATAGGAGTAAAGAAAGAGACGGTACAGCGCGTGAGTAACTCTCTCTCCCCGTAACACACAAATAATGATCACACACACACACACACACATACGGAGTTGGAACCGCATACGTTAAAAGACAGGGAAGAATATCACCAGTGGATCTCGTTTTACGGAAGCCATACTGGTAACCAGAGAGAAGACTGTGATATTCAAGATGTCTTAGGATATGGGAGTCGAGGAGGG
The DNA here is from genome assembly GCF_036320965.1 of Panulirus ornatus. Classification (NCBI taxonomy): domain Eukaryota; kingdom Metazoa; phylum Arthropoda; class Malacostraca; order Decapoda; family Palinuridae; genus Panulirus; species Panulirus ornatus. Next base: position 30,337,816 of record NC_092230.1, on the reverse strand, counting down.
ACTCGAAGACCTTGGACCTTGCTAGACCACGCAGTACTTTGTAAGCTGCTGCGTTACATGATCATTGTGTGGCAGCTCAAGTGTAGGCCATTTTGATACCTGCCTCTTTCCTTACACTTCGAAGCTTTGGAGCTCTCTACCTTCTCACTTCTTTCCCAATAAGTATGACCTTTCACATTTCAAAAGACAGGTCTTTCCCTTGTCTTTTCTTTATCCGTTTCTTAATTCTCTCTGTGCTTCAATTAAGGTCCAACCTTGATGTGGACTTTTGTCCGTGACTGGAGCCTTCAATATAAAAAAAGATATAGAGGAGTCAGAGCACTCACCCTTCTTCGGGATGGGATATGCCGACATGTACTTCAAGGAAGAAGAAAAAGTGTTGGTTTTCACACAGAAACGGAACAGACGAGCAAGCACAGGTGCAAGTTCAGAGGTGCACTCTTTCAGTACCCGGGGATGGATGCCATCAGGACCATAAGCGTTGCTTGTGTCCAAAGAGAGAAGCGCTTTTCGGACAGTTCGAAAGGAGATTACGGCGAGGGGCATCAGGGAGTGAAGGAATGTTTGAGTATCCAAGGTGGCGTTAGAGGAGAAACGGAAACCAAAGAGAGTTACTTTGTCTACGGTAGAGACAGCTGTAGTGCCGTCACAACCGATATGTGAAGGAAAAGTACAGTGACAAAAGCTGTTAGATGTAACCTTGGCTAAAGACCAGAAAGACCTATCAGTGGATGACGAGGAGAGGTTATCACGCTTTCTTTGAATAAAGAAACGCTTCGCGTCACAGATAACGTGTTTGCAGCAATTACTAGCAATGATAAAAGGTGAATGGAAGCCAGAGGATGGAGAGTTTTTCTGAACCTGATATACCTGATCCCTTGCCTGAATGGCCTCAAGAGGTTGTACTGGAGGCAGAGGTGATAAATGCGTTCATTCTGCAAGAATGACCTCTGCTATGCGTTTGGCGGAGACAGAATCATAACCACATAAGAGACTAATTTACTCAAAGTCAGAAAAGAATTCTCGTAAGTTATTCCAATCACGTTTATTGGGGTTCCGGTATTTACGTTTAGAAGGGGCTTTTGGAGGTGAGGTGCTCTTAGAAATAGATACATTTATGAATGAATGTACAGTCAGACCATCCAACTGAGGGCGAGATTGTGTGCTTACAGCGCGAAGGATTATAGGTGAAAACCAGATCTAGAATATTAGGAGAGTGGTCACAGCGGTCAGGGATACGGTTAGGGTGGGAGATAATTTGTTCTAGATCACTGAGAATGGAGAACTTGAGGAATTCAATCCCCCCCACCATCCGTATGGGAGGAATTAACCCATTTCCTGTGGTGAAAGTTGAATTCTCCGAAGGAGATGATCTCGGCTTGCGGATTAGAGGATGCCACATTCTCATGACAGGAATTCGGTGGCCAAGATGTTGAAATAGATGTACAGAAACACTCTGATTGTAGCATAGCAGTGGTTGACCGGAATCAGGTTAGAGATGGTAGTGTGACTGCTATTATGACAAAGTTTAAAAGGTTTAATGATTAGGAAAGTTGAAGAAATGACGCCCCACCTGAATGCAATTTCCGTCCTGTGCAGTTATGTAGTCACACACACACACACACACACACACACACACACACACACACACACACACATAGTAAAGTGAAGCAAGTAAAGGCTAGAGTAAGATGACAAAGAAGAACAGAGAAACTGTAAACGTTATGATGGACAAGGAAGGAGATAATCCGATTTTTTTTTTTTTTCATAAAGTCATCAAGAATATAATGTCAGGTTATCAAGCTCAGGGATTCTAAGAAAGGAGTTTTAAGGGATGATGTGAAGGTATGCGAGGAATTATATTCGTAGTGGAAGTATGGCATGGATGGGGAAGGAGGTCTTGCAGAACATAGAAAAAACAGTAAAGACATAAACAATACGAAAAATTCTTGACGTCTTTGAAAGCACAAGAATGAAAAAAAAAAAAGACAAACAGACTTCTAAAGGGTCTTTACCTGCATGAGGCTCATGGTCCTGATGAAATATCTTATGTGCTAAGCAAGTGTAGATACACTTGACCGGCCACTTGAAATATAGATATAGCTCGAGGAAGGTAAGGTGCTAAAGGAACGGGAGAGGACGTATGTTATACCTCTGTTTTAAGACCGGGAAGTTGCACTGAAATACTGTACAGACCGGTCTTCTTGACGAGTGTGGTCTGTAAGATACTGGAGAATATGATTAGAAAGTTGATTAATGATCTCCCAAGTGGGAGATAACACAGACTCAGGGAAGGGATGTCTTGTGTAGCAAACCGCTCAAAAGTCAGTGAAAGAATGATAACCGTGCTAAACTATCAAGATAGTTTGGTGGACTGCGTGCAGTTGGATTGCCAAAAAGCAAAAGACACTGTATAAGAAATTGGGTCTTCTGGCAGGAATAAAGGAGAGACTCCTTCGATGGATGCAAGATTGTCTTTCTGGAAGCGAACAAAGTTCCCGTATCAGGGATCGCCTCCTCATGATGTGATAGGGGTCGCCAGTGGTGTGCCGTGCGGTTCAGTTCTGGAACCATTGATTTTCTTGACCCGTGTAAATGACTTGCCGGAAGGGATGGACTCGAACCTGAGTACGTTTGCGGTTGATGTCAGATTTATGAGGGAAGTAAAAGTGAGGAGGATTGCATTATCTCGCAAGGGAGCTTCGACAAACCCCTTATTTGGTCTGATGATGGTTATTGAAGTTTACACCAAGTAAATGCAAAGTATTGAGGACAGATATTAGGGCTTAAATACATATTCCATCTAGTAGAGAATAAGCTGCAGAAATCGGCATTGTACCTAACCTGTCATCAGAACACCACCGACCAATACTGAAATTGCATTCAAGTATATAGGTAAGGAAATGTTCAGCAAGCTCGTCACAACGTATATTAGAACAAAGCTAAGATATTCCAGTGAAGTTCGGTCAGAGCACGTAATAAAAGATGCAGTAAGAACTGATAGAGAAGGTCGAGAGGAGGGCAACAAAGCTAGTTCCAGAATTAAAGGAGCTGACTTAAAAGTGAGACGTTGGAGGCCATATATTTGCCTGCCACGGAAAGAGAAAGGATAAGGGTGACTCTGTCACAAATTTCAAGCTTCTGAGCCAGTTTCCAGTGTCGCCAGCGTTGTAGTTCTTTGGGAGAGGCAACCGGATGCCAAAAGAAGAGGCGTGTTAGAAAATAGGTAAAGAAATTTTTTGTAGTGTCATGGTAGTGGATGAATGAAGTCAAGTACGTGATGAAACTGTGAATCCTGATATTAGATAATTATTTTTCTAAAGTTGTATAATAGCAGAGAGTGTTCAAGAGATAGGTCCCCACGAGTGTAGAACTCCTTCTCTGTACAGCACAAATAGTGGATTACACACGCTCCCGCATATAAGTCGATGGTAATCTGTAACACAGAATCTCGGGCCAGAAGCAGGAAATATGGTGTGATGAATCTCGCAGACTGTGAAGCGACCCACTGCCTCACCATATAGTACTGTAGACTTGATAATGATGCGAGGCGCCGCCCGGAGCATTCAGTGGTGAAGGTCAAGTCAATGGCTGCAACTTCACAAGTAAGATATGATTCCTGTGAATGGACGGTTCTGTAACTGGAGTGTCTGTATATGTAAAGGAAGGGTAGACTTGTCAGGAAAACTAGATGTGATTTTTAATGCGACATTAAGTAGCTATCTCGAACAGCTCAGACCAACTCACGTCAAGGTCCTTACATCTTGATCATAAAGAATCTAGTATTTGTCTCCTCCGTAACTCGTACCTGAATCATGATCATAAAGAATCTAGTATTTGCTTTCTCCGTAACTCCTCCTTGAATCATGATCATAAAGAATCTAATGTTTGTCTCCTCCGTAACTCGTACCTGGTGTCTATCTCCTCTCTGAATTTTACAAGTTCTGGCTAATGCTTGAGGAGTAGCACTGGTCCTTAGAGACTTTCGAGGAATCTGTTGGCCAGGTTGAAGTTCCAGGTAAATGTTAGATCATTTAGTGCAGGGGTTCTTAACCTGAGGCCCGTTGACTATTGCCCAGGTACCCCACGTTGACCTGAGACCGTTGACCACTACTCAGATTCTCCCCCCCCCCCGAAAGCCAATATAAGACCAGATAACAAGCTGTTACAATGTAGTTGATACGGTCACTCTGATGACGAGACTGTAGGATCACGCCTCTCATTACCCGGATGTTGTTGCCATTGTCCAGAGTTGTAAAAGTCTGCCTGATTCAGCCGTTGATGATTGGACCAGTTGTAATTGCTTTGTTTATGGTCGCCAACATTCTCTCTCTCTCTCTCTCTCTCTCTCTCTCTCTCTCTCTCTCTCTCTCTCTCTCTCTCTCTCTCTCTCTGCTGTGGTTTGTCCTCACCCGTGAGGTGACAGCAGTCATATCTTGGTGAGGTGTGATGATGTATTCACATGAATAATGTAGTCTTTGTAGCTGTTCCTCCAAACACGTGAATTAGGCGGAGGATGGTCCACACACTTATTGAGGAGCCTTAAATGGTCCAGGTACAGGTAAAGATGAAGAGACCCAGATCGTGTGATTCGTCGTACGTCCGGCAACGTGCTGTGTCGCAAGTCGAGAGCTTCCTGAAATATCCGTTTTTAGAGAATTTCTGTCGTGCCAGCAGGTAGGACGGGCCAGGATGTGTTACTGATAGAAGTAAGATTAGTCTCCACTGCCATGTTACCATAATCATACTCATCTTCTGCGTGATTCTTATCTTCAAAAGATGGATATGAGTCATGTTGGTTATGTGTGCGAGACAAACACAGGCACGTGCTTAATGATTTCTCAAATCCTTTAAAGAATCTTAATATTTATTCCCACCATATTTTGACTGGCATCATTTGCAGCACTGTTGAGTCCTACAGTAGTTATCCTGGATTCTACAACAATTTCTTGTATTGATTATAACAAACCTTTGCCACTGGTTCTTGATCTTAGTGACTGAACGGCAAGCAGTTCCTCAAGCTTCTCAAATTTGTCAGGTTTGCCACGATTGAATGTTGGTAGCTGTATTGTGTGTGTTACGTCCCAGCTCCCTTGTACGTAGTAGTACGGTAAAATACTTGGAAGTCTATTCTTGTTTCCCACTGCAGTTCATAGTTTTCATCAGTATCTTCAATAAGCTTTCCATACGTTCGTCTGGATAAGCTTACATTCAAGTGCATTTTTCTTGTCTGGGCGTAAGCTTTGATCACAATCAATTCTGCAGACTTGTGTAAACTCTCCCCTTCTTCTTCAAATGGTTTGCCGCAAGATAATTACACTGTTGTAAGATATTTTGCGACGACTTATGATTTCTGAATCAAGCGTCATCGTTTGTCTTATTTGTTGATACTTGGTTGTGCTGGTCTTTGATTGGCACTGACACCGGCCGTGTGGATCAGAATGGTGGAGATCGTGTTGGTGATCTGTCCGGGCCAGTTTGTGCCTCGCATCCCTCATCCCACCCTGTTGCAATTCCTCCTGTCTTTGTTCGTCGTGATTTCTGTGTCACACAGAATTCGGACACGAATTCAATTGCTTTTTACTCATCATTTTTTCCGAACTTCTTTTAAAGGGTCGGATGAAGCCCGCAGCTCACCTGAAGCCCACCCTTAGGTCCTAAACCAGTGTTAGTTTTTAAGGTTATGATATTATTTCTGTAGTGATTTGAATAATGATTGTCAGTCTGCCTATTGCGTATCATAAAATTATAGGTATTAGAAAATGTTTGTAATGGCAGGTCGCACATTTATATGTATTGGAGGTGAAAGGATGAAGTGAAAAAGATTTTGAGCGATCGGGGCCTTAACATACAGGAGGGTGAAAGGCGTGCAAGGAATAGAGTGAATTGGAACGATGTCGTATAACGGGGTCGACGTGCTGTCACTGGATTGATTCAAACCAGGGCATGTGGATGGTATTGCAGTTGAAGTTTTAAAGACAGGTGGTGAGTGTGATGGTGATTGGTTGGTTAGGATTTTCAGTGTATGCATGAATCATGAAGAGATGCCTGATGATTGGCGCACTTCCATATAACGTACAAACCCCAACAGCCAAGATCGTGACAGGCGGGAGTGCTAACTCTAGGCTATGATCGCCCCTAATAGGGAAATGACTATTCGAATACTATGTAATCGAATACCCTTCTTCTCACGTTGGTGAGTAACGGGGTCTCCACTGGTCAGATCCCATCAGGCTTACATAACCAGCAGATAGCATTTTACAGAACCTAACTGTACAACACGGAGGTTGTAGATAGGGAGCTGTGTTTTCGGTGCATTACACATGGCAGCTAGAAAACTGATATGAGCGGATGTGGCCTTTCTACTTATAATCCTTGCCCTACCTTGCTAACGCAGAGAGCCGATGTAGATATATATATATATATATATATATATATATATATATATGTATATATATATAGATAGATAGATAGATAGAGAGAGAGAGAGAGAGAGAGAGAGAGAGAGAGAGAGAGAGAGAGAGAGAGAGAGAATTATATATATATATATATATATATATATATATATATATATATATATATATATATATATATATATATATATATATATAGTGGTTCCAACAATGTTGTATGGTTTCGAGGCGTGGGCTATGGATAGAGTTGTGCGCAGGAGGGTGGATGTGCTGGAAATGAGATGTTTGAGGACAATATGTGGTGTGAGGTGGTTTGATCGAGTAAGTAATGTAAGGGTAAGAGAGATGTGTGGAAATAAAAAGAGCGTGGTTGAGAGAGCAGAAGAGGGTGTTTTGAAATGGTTTGGGCACATGGAGAGAATGAGTGAGGAAAGATTGACCAAGAGGATATATGTGTCGGAGGTGGAGGGAACGAGGAGAATTGGGAGACCAAATTGGAGGTGGAAAGATGGAGTGAAAAAGATTTTGAGTGATCGGGGCCTGAACATGCAGGAGGGTGAAAGGAGGGCAAGGAATAGAGTGAATTGGATCGATGTAGTATACCAGGGTGGACGCGCTGTCAGTGGATTGAATCAGGGCATGTGAAGCGTCTGGGATAAACCATGGAAAGTTGTGTGGGACCTCGATGTGGAAAGGGAGCTGTGGTTTCGGGCATTATTGCATGACAGCTAGAGACTGAGTGTGAACGAATGGGGCCTTTGTTGTCCTTTCCCAGCGCTACCTCGCACACATGAGGGGGGAGGGGGATGTTATTCCATGTGTGGCGAGGTGGCGATGGGAATGAATAAAGGCAGACAGTGTGAATTGTGTGCATGTGTATATATGTATGTGTCTGTGTGTGTATATATATGTGTACATTGAGATGTATGGGTATGTATATTTGCGTGTGTGGACGTGTATGTATATACATGTGTATGAGGGTGGGTTTGGCCATTTCTTTCGTCTGTTTCCTTGCGCTACCTCGCAAACGCGGGAGACAGCGACAAAGCAAAATAAATAGAAATAAAATATATATATATATATATATATATATATATATATATATATATATATATATATATATATATATACACACACACACACACACACACACACACACACACACACACACACCATTGTTGCCGGAATCTGCCTGCTCGAGGTAACATCGTGATTGAAAAGTCACCTTTGACATGTCACCTATAAATGCTCTGCGTGTCACACCCTCTCAGTCACTCCTCTCCCATACACCTTCCCGGGCATCCTCGACAGATTTTTACCTTTGTAGATTGGAAGTTAAACGTCTCCATCCCTTAACTTTTTATAAGGTCACTACATGTGCATTCTGCCAGTCCTCGGGCTCTTCATCTTGGGCTTGACTGACTAATCCAGAGCACTCTTATCCACTTTGAGAAACAGCTGTAATCTCATCCACTCCTACTTTGCCACACTTCATCTTACGCTAGGCTTGCAATTCCTCCTGTCTTTTCGCTGTGCAATCTTAGTGTCTCCATCTCTCCGCATGTTACCTCGTCTCAAATACACTACATGAGCCACCTGCCACATACATTCAGCAGTCCTTCAAAATTTGTACTCACTCCACCTTTCTTTCACATTTTCCTGTTATCACTTCACTGTCCACTTTCCTGATTGTCGCGCCTATTTAACCAATATGCTCCTCACAGTGTTTCCCTCTGTTCAAACATTATTCATTTACTCTGGTATGTGTCGATACTCTCTCATGACATATTTTATTTGCCCTGTTTTAGCTGTCATACCTGTCACTTGACATCCTGCCAATTTCTCCTCTTACCATTACCTTGCGGATACCATCTGTAAACCTCATTTTCTTTCGCTGTCGACTTAACTTTCTCACTTTCACTGTTCACAGCCCTTACTCTGTAGTCCACATCCTACCTACTACCTGCCTGTTACACACTCATCTGTACACTTACTCCACATCCTACCTGCTGCTTGCCTGCTACACACTCACCTATACACTATAATAATGACAATAATGATAATGATAATCATTATTGTTATTATTATTATTATTATTATTATTATTATTATTATTATTATTATTACTCATTATTATTACTCATTATTATTATTATTATTATTATTATTATTATTATTATTATTATTATTATTATTGTTATTATTATTATTATTATTAAAGTATAATTACACAACATTTCTACCCGCTGTAAGCAGGAGGATGTGAATGACACACTAGTACACAGTGTTGGTCATCTCTCTCTCTTATTTATATTAAGTTATTTGCCTGACAATCTATAACTGAAAAGTGTACAGTGTAGTGGGAACGTTTAGATTGCAAGACCGACTTTGTTTTTCTAACTTGTAGGAAAAATTGTTCTGTTGGTTAATAGGGTGTGTGTGCGTGTGTGTGTGTTGTGTGTATGTGTGTGTGTCTGTGTGTGTGGGGAAGGGGGAACAGCCCAGAAGTTTAAGTTGTCAAGGACGAACCTCCGTATACAGTCGCATGCTGAGAGACTGGACTCCCTTATACATCGGTCGTAGGAACGAGAATGCAAGCTGCACTATGACTCCTGCGCGAGTTTGAATGAGACAAAAGACTTCAGGGGTGATGATCTGCGACGGCATAAAGCCAAGTCGGCAGTACATATAAGCTGTAAAACTGACTGACATATTTTAGCTGCCACAGGTATGGCATTCGAATGTCAGTGCAAGAAAATGATACTCGCTCTTTACAATTCACCTGTGCGTCCCCACCTTGAGTATTTAGTGTTCAGTTTTCGTTACTCTGCTTTGAAAAAGGACAGACAGAATACATGTAGGCGAGTCACCAAGATGATTCCCGCACTGAGAAGCTGCTAATGAGAGAGCCGCCTAAGCTTCTTTTACATAGCTGAGGGCAGGGAAGTTTAAGAGGGAGTTTATATAGATAGAGTTACTCAAGGCTTGGACAGAAGCGGTCTAACCAACTATCTAGGGTTAGATCATTCTGGTGCCAATCGTAGTGAGGGATACTAAACCTTGTGGTAGACCATTCTACCTCTAATGAAGCAAAGTACTTTTTGTTCACTTGGATTGTTAACATGGGATGTACATAGTCTACCAGGTACAGTAAGTATTTGAAAAGAACGTCACAGATACGTTTAAGAACACATTTGACAGAGGCGTCGCTTCAAGTCACCGACTGATGTTTGCGATTCTGTAGTTCCATACCTGCCGTATGCTCTCACCACTCTGCTCCCATGTGTTTCTTTTCTCATCTTTTCTCTCATCAGACACATCCTCGTAATGACCCTGTGATCTGTTGGCGTGTTGGTAGTTATCTTTTTTTTTTCATAATGACTATTGATGTTCCTGCCATATTGATGCGCCGTCTCCTCTCGCCAGCACAATGGGTCCTGCTGCCACAAGGGCATCCAGTGGAGGTGTCAACGACATGAAATTACAGTGAACCTCGGCCTTGACTGGAAGGAGATAGAGTGGCCCGGAGAAGATTGCTAGGTGCGGGTGAGGCAGGTGAGTGTCGAGCAGGGAGGGCGGGGATACACTGGAAATATCATCAGCATAAGCTGTCACTTTCCCGACCCCGCATGGTATGCCTTCCACTAATCCACGATCTCTTACATCTGTCATTCCCCCGCTGAAATGTCATATGTATATATATATATATATATATATATATATATATATATATATATATATATATATATAGGGGATAGGTGAGAAAGAATACTTAACACGTATTCCCTGCGTGTCGTGTAGAAGGCGACTAAAAGGGGAGGGAGCAGGGGGCTGGAAATCCTCCCCTCTCGTTTACAATTTTCCAAAAGAGGAACAGAGAAGGGGTCAAGTGAGGATATTCCCTCAAAGGCTCAGTCCTCTGTTTTTAATGCTACCTAGCTATTGCGGGAAATGGCGAACAGTATGAAATATATATATATATATATATATATATATATATATATATATATATATATTCATGTGAGAAACTGAAGAAGCTGGTGACTGAGTTTGGTAAAGTGTGTGAAAGAAGAAAGTTAAGAGTAAATGTGAGTAAGAGCAAGGTTATTAGGTACAGTAGGGTTGAGGGTCAAGTCATTTGGGAGGTAAGTTTGAATGGAGAAAAACTGGAGGAAGTGAAGTGTTTTAGATATCTGGGAGTGGATCTGGCAGCGGATGGAACCATGGAAGCGAAAGTGGATCATAGGGTGGGGGAGGGGGCGAAAATCCTGGGAGCCTTGAAGAATGTGTGGAAGTCGAGAACATTATCTCGGAAAGCAAAAATGGGTATGTTTGAAGGAATAGTGGTTCCAACAATGTTGTATGGTTGCGAGGCGTGGGTATGGATAGAGTTGTGCGCAGGAGGATGGATGTGCTGGAAATGAGATGTTTGAGGACAATGTGTGGTGTGAGGTGGTTTGATCGAGTAAGTAACGTAAGGGTAAGAGAGATGTGTGGAAATAAAAAGAGCGTGGTTGAGAGAGCAGAAGAGGGTGTTTTGAAATGGTTTGGGCACATGGAGAGAATGAGTGAGGAAAGATTGACCAAGAGGATATATGTGTCGGAGGTGGAGGGAACGAGGAGAAGTGGGAGACCAAATTGGAGGTGGAAAGATGGAGTGAAAAAGATTTTGTGTGATCGGGGCCTGAACATGCAGGAGGGTGAAAGGAGGGCAAGGAATAGAGTGAATTGGATCGATGTGGTATACCGGGGTTGACGTGCTGTCAGTGGATTGAATCAGGGCATGTGAAGCGTCTGGGGTAAACCATGGAAAGCTGTGTAGGTATGTATATTTGCGTGTGTGGACGTATGTATATACATGTGTAAGGGGGGGGGGGGCATTTCTTTCGTCTGTTTCCTTGCGCTACCTCGCAAACGCGGGAGACAGTGACAAAGCAAGAAAAAAAAAAAAAAAAAAATATATATATATATATATATATATATATATATATATATATATATAGTATGTTTGAGGAAAGGAACCTGGATGTTTTGGCTCTGAGTGAAACGAAATTCAAGGGTAAACGGGAAGAGTGGTTTGGGAATGTTTTGGGAGTAAAGTCAGGGATTGGTGAGAAGACAAGAGCAAGGGAAGGAGTAGCACTACTCCTGAAACAGGAGTTGTGGGAGTATGTGATAGAGTGTAAAAAGTAAACTCTAGGTTGATATGGGTGAAACTGAAAGTGGATGGAGAAAGATGGGTGATTACTGGGGCCTATGCACCTGGGCATGAGAAGAAATATGAGAGGCAAGTGTTTTGAGAGCAGCTGAGTGAGCGTGTTAGCAGTTTTAATGCTCGAGACCGGGTTATAGTGATGGGTATTTTGAATGCAAAGATGAGTAATGTAGCAGTTGAGGGAATGATTGGTGTACGTGGGGTGTTTCAGTGTTGTAAATGGAAATGAAGAGCTTGTAGATTTGTGTGCTGAAAAAGGACTGGTGATTGGGAATACCTTTTTTAAAAAGGGAGATATACATAAATATACGTCTGTAAGTAGAAGAGATTGCCAGAGAGCGTTATTGGATTACGAGTCAATTGATAGGCGCGTGAGAGAGAAATTTTGGATGTTCATGTGCTGAGAGGTGCAACTGGAGGGATGTATGATCATTATCTTGTGGAGGCGAAGGTGAAGATTTGTAGAGGTTTTCAGGAAAAGAAAGAATGTTGGGGTAAAGAGAGTGGTGAGAGTAAGTGAGCTTGGGAAGGAGACTTGTGTGAAGAAGTACCAGGAGAGACTGAGTGCAGAATGGAAAAAGGTGAGAGCAAGGGACGTAAGGGGAGTGGAGGAGGAATAGGACGTATTTAGGGAAGCAATGATGGCTTGCTCGAAAGATGCTTGTGGCATGAGAAGCGTGGGACGTGATCAGATTAGAAAGGGTAGTAAGTGGTGGGATGAAGAAGTAAGATTACTAGTGAAAGAGAAGAGAGAGGTATTTGGACGATTTTTGCAGGGAAATAGTGCAAATGAGTGGGAGATGTATGAAAGAAAGAGGCAGGAGGTCAAGAGAAAGGTGCAAGAGGTGAAAAAGAGGGCAAATGAGAGTTGGGGTGAAAGAGTATCATTAGATTTTAGGGAGAATAAAAAAATGTTTTGGAAGAAGGTAAATAAAGTGCGTAAGACAAGAGAACAAATGGGAACATCGTTGAAGGGGGCTAATGGGGAGGTAATAAGAAGTAGTGGTGATGTGAGAAGGAGATGGAGTGAGTATTTTGAAAGTTTGTTGAATGTGTTAGATGATTGAGTAGCAGATATAGGGTGTTTAGGTCGAGGTGGTGTGCGAAGTGAGAGGGTCAGGGAGAATGATTTGGGAAACAGAGAAGAGATAGTGAAAGCTTTGCGGAAGATGAAAGCCGGCAAGACAGCGGGTTTGGACGGTATTGCAGCGGAATTGATTAACAAAGGGGGTGACTGTGTTGTTGACTAGTTGGTGAGGATATTCAATGCATATATGGCTCATGGTGAAGTGCCTGAGGATTGGCGGAATGCATGCATAGTGCCTATGTACAAAGGCGAAGGGGATAAAGGTGAGTGTTCAAATTACAGAGGTATAAGTTTGTTGAGTATTTCTGGTAAATTATATGGGAGGGTATTGATTGAGAGGGTGAAGGTATGTACAGAGCATCAGATTGGGAAAGAGCAATGTGGTTTCAGAAGTGGTAGAGGATGTGTGGATCAGGTATTTGCTTTGAAGACTGTATGTGAGAAATACTTCGAAAAAAAGTGGATTTGTATGTAGCATTTATGGATCTGGAGAAGGCATATGATAAGAGTTGATAGAGATGCTCTGTGGAAGGTATTAAGAGTATATGGTGTGGGAGGCAAGTTGCTGGAAGCAGTGAAAAGTTTTTATCGAGGATGTAAGGCATGTGTACGAGTAGGAAGAGAGGATAGAGATTGGTTCTCATTGAATGTCGTTTTCGGCAGGGATGTGTGATGTCTCCATGGTTGTTTAATTTGTTTATAGATGAGGTTGTTAGGGACGTGAATGCAAGAGTTTTGGAGAAAGGGGCAAGTATGCAGTTTGTTGTGGATGAGAAGGCTTGAGAAGTGAGTCAATTGTTGTTCGCTGATGATACATCGCTGGTGGCTGAGTTGGGTGAGAAACTGCAGAAGCTGGTGACAGAGTTTGGTAAAGTGTGTGAAAGAAGAAATTTGAGAGTAAATGTGAATACAAGCAAGGTTATTAGGTACAGTAGGGTTGAGGAACAAGTCAATTGGGAGATAAGTTCGAATGGAGAAAAACTTGAGGAAGTGAAGTGTTTTATATATCTGGGAGTGGATTTGGCAGCGGATGGAACCATGGAATCGGAAGTGATTCCCAGGGTGGGGGAGGTGGCGAAAGTTCTGGGAGCGTTCAAAAATGTGTGAAAACCGAGAACATTATCTCGGAAAGCAAAAATGGGTATGTTTGAAGGAAAAGTGGTGCCAACAATGTTATATGTTTGCGAGGCGTGAGCTGTAGATAGGGTTGTGTGGAGGAGGGCTGATGTGTTGGAAATGAGATGTTT
>NC_092230.1:30306354-30318854 GCF_036320965.1 Panulirus ornatus | reverse complement strand
CCCAGTCTGAGCATTACCTCGTCACCAGTACTGTCTCAACCCTTGTACTGCCTCGATACCAATACTGCCTCAATCCATGTACTGCTTCGTCGCCAGGACCCCCTCAACCCATGCACTGCCTTAACACCAGTACTGCCTCAACCCATGTACTGCCTTGTCACTAGTGCTACCTCAACTCATGTACTGCCTAAATACTAGTACTGTGTCAGCACCACTACTGCCTCAAACTGTGTACAGCCTCGTCACCATACTGCCTCAACTTGTGTAGTGGCTCGTTACTAATACTTTCACAACACCAGTAATGCCTCAACACCAGTACTTTCAGAATTCCAGTGCTCCCTCAACCCTCGTGCTGCCCCAACACCAATACTGCCATGTCATTAGTAATGCCTCAACACTAGTACTTCCTCATTCCATGTGCTGCCTTGTCACCAGTACTGCCTCAACACCAGGACTACCTCAGCCCACGTAGTGGTTTAACACCAATATTGCCTCAACATAAGTACTCCCTCAACCCCGTACTGCCTTAACGCCATTACTACTGCAACCCCAGTGCTGCCGCAACCCCAGTGCTGCCTCAACCCCAGTGCTGCCGCAACCCAAGTGCTGCCTTAACCTTAGTGCTGCCGCAACCCCAGTGCTGCCTCAACCCCAGTGCTGCCGCAACCCCAGTGCTGCCTCAACCCCAGTGCTGCCGCAACCCAAGTGCTGCCTTAACCTTAGTGCTGCCGCAACCCCAGTGCTGCCTCAACCCCAGTGCTGCCGCAACCCCAGTGCTGCCTCAACCTTAGTGCTGCCGCAACCCCAGTACTGCCTCAACAACAGTATTGCCTCAACACCAGTACTGTGTGAGACCATACCAGCACTGCCTCAGCACCAGTAATATCTCAACACCAGTACCGCCCGCCTCGATACCAGTACTCCCGCAACCCCAGAACTGCCTCAGCCCCAGCACTGCCTCAACACCGGTACTTCCTCAACACTCGTGTTGCCTTACAACCGGTACTTCCTCAACACCAGTATTCCCTCAACGCCGGTTTTGCCTCAACACCAGTACTGCATTATCACCACTACTCTCACAACCTCATTAATGCCGTAACACTGGTACTGCCTCAATACCAGCAATGCCTCAACGCAAGTGCAGCCTCATCGCCAGTACTGCCTCAACCGCAGTACTGCCTTAACCCCAGGACATCGTCAACGTCAGTCCTGCCTTAACACCAGTACTTTCTCTACTCAAGTACTCCATCGACCCTTCTCCTGCCCTCAACACTAGTACTGCCTCAACCCATGTACTACCTCTTCAGCAGTGCAGCCTCAACACCAGTACTGCCTCAACCCATATACTGCCTAAACACCAGTATTGTCTCAACCCATATACTGCCTCAACACCAGTACTGCCTCAACCCATATACTGCCTCAACACCTGTACTGCTGGTACTACAGCGCAGATTGAAATCTGTTTTTGACAAAGGATCTTATTAGGAAATTGAAAATTGTCTTTTTAAGTTTGCTGTGATAAATAAATTTTTGTTCTGTAATGAATAGGTTTTCTGTATTCTCTTTAATATTCCTTCGTTGCCTATGTGAAAGATATTGGGATATGGCAGGGTGATTCCCTAACCTCTCTGCATCTGCATGTGAGAAGATCACCTCCAGCCTAGTGACCGTCATAAGGTTATCTGCGGTATTACCAGGAGCCTCTGTTATCATCCCGGACGATAACATACTGCCAGGTAAGCTCCTGGGATACAGCAGCGTCGATATCAATTTGAACCATCCAGCAGAGGGCAAAATCATTTCTATAGGTTCCCGTTTTCTGTGCTGAGTTTCAGTGTTTCAAGAAAAACTGAATCCGCCACCGCAAGGCTTTAACATCGTTACCGGTGACAGACTCAGGAACTGTGAGGAAATATTTGAAGCCTGTGTTCATTACCTTTGGGAAGAACTGAGTCTGTTTTTACATAAGATAGTACTGGGGTCCGCACTGCCTCCCAGATCGCCATTATTGTCCTTTTGTCTGCCACCTTGGCCTCCAGCAAATCTGAAATGCTGCCAAAAGTCCAACGGCGATGTGCAGGTAAGCGTGATCCAGATATTATCTTTGCAGCTGCAGCTTGGGATAGCTTTACATATAACTCATCCAGACTTATCACATTGTGGACTCACGACCAGATAATCTGGGATAGATACCTTGTGAAACAGACGGACTCAGACATGCTGGACCGGACTAAAACTCAGACGAAGAAACCCACCTTTAAGCACTTAGCGTCCTTGCCACCTCCACCACATGTGCAGTGGAACCTTTCTGTTTGCTGGGGCGAACTTTCTCTCAGCAGCGCTCAACCAGACTGAGGCTATCTTTACACTGGTATAGCATTTCGCCACACCTCCGCCTCTCCACTCTCGATACTACTGTAACTACGGCAGTGAAGTGGTTGACTAGTATGGCCGCCTTTCTTTGGTATGTAAGGGTTCTTATCGGACGGTGCACCAGGCATAGTGAGACTACCAACATAGTTCAAGAAGTCTTAAGTATTGCCATTTGTCATTTGAAAGATAAACCCAACTCCGAGTTGAGGGAAGTGGCTGTCGGCCGATAGATGTAACAACCTATCTGGAAGATGGGCTGACAGTTCGGGTGGGACAACACATGTGTACATGCATGCTCAAAGAGCAGTTCAGCAAATAAAGGTGTTGCAATAGACTACAGGGAAGAGCAGATTAGTACCAAAAATAGGTTCTTGGAATCAGAGCACTTTTTTATTTTAAATGATTTTGAAACTTTAGGCCCTCTCGGGAAAAGTGCACTCCTGATTCTTGATGATCTTAGCTGCAAGCTCAACGAATCCCCCAAGGATGAGAGAGCAGCCACCTCTCGGTTTCAGTGCTTCAGCATAGCTTTTTTCTTTATGTTGAAGGCTTCAGTCACGGACAAACGTTCACATCGAGGCCGGTCCTTCATGGAAATATGGAGAGAATTATGAAACGGAAAAGCAAGACAAGGGAAAGTATTTACGAATTTTGGAGGAAGTGAAAAAACCTGTGTTTTGAAATGAGCCAGGTCATAGTTACTGGGAAAAACATTAGAAGGTAGAGAGTCCCAAAGCTTCAACGTGTAGGGAAAGAAGCAGGTATCAAACGGCCTACTCTTGAGTTGCCGACGGCCACACAATAATCAAGCGACGCAACAGCTTGCCGAGTATTGCGTGGTCTAGCTAGTGGTGGAGGCACACAAGCAGCCAGCTCTCGGGAGCAGAAACCAAAGTAATACCTGTGGAAGAGGGAAAGTGAACCAACATTGCGGCGTAAGGCAAAGTGGTCAAGTTTGGAAGTTAGCCTAGGACAGTTTATGAGTCGGATTACTTTTAACTTGACGTACCTCTCTCGATGGAACAGCAGGAGCTAAACAACACGTGGTTTAATGCAAGGACTTTTTGGTAATCCCTAACTTTTGCTATTAAAGCAAATCTACAAATAAAAAAGAAAAGGAATGGTAAAAGAATATTTCTTAGTCAAAGAAAAAGAAAATTCTCACTACTCATTTTCATTTCCTTCTCAATATTATGGACCGCTTTAATATATATATATATATATATATATATATATATATATATATATATATATATATATATATATATATATATATATATATATGGTAACATACTTTGATGACATCGTCAAAAATGTAAAACAACATCAAGAATCACAAGTGTTCATATGCATATATTTTCCACTAGGAAGCAATGAAATTATGGGGGAGGTTATCAAGTGACAGTAGATTGAAACTGGATGAGATCAGAACAGAGGGGACCTAGATAGAATGTTTTGGAGAACGCCACCAAGTCGAGGGAGGAAGTCAAACCCAAAACAGTGATCAGTGTTTGGGGTAAGCTGTGCCCTCAGTGTGGACATAGATTCTCAGATTTTGGGCGGGAAGTATTCTGCCTCAGGTCCAGGAAACAATTGTGACTCCATCCAACAATGTTGACGTTGGAGACGTTGAGGAAGCTAATGTGGCCTAGTTGCTGGAGGCACATCAGAGGATATGATCAGCGAGCTATGATTGTGTCTGGAGGCAGAAACACTCGTAGAAGAGAGGGTTGAAGAAAGATGCCTTCCTGTAATAGGAAGGCCAGTGATTTAACTAAGGGGTTGACAGAAACGGTTGACTATTTAGATAAGGCTGATGCCTTCGCTGATGATACGGATTCCAACCAAGAACGGTCCATGGACTTCTGTAGAGGGCTTGACTATCTTTCACCTGGTTGCAAGGAGAGATAGAGGCAGGCTATACAGCTCGCACTAGAGAGCATTTTGGAAAGGTTTAGGAAAATTTCCCTTTCAGATCCCGGTGAAACAACTGCTGGGTCGATTGGTGGTTCTGAGGGTGATGTAAACAGGTCTCCGTTTTCCTCACTTATTCCCACTCTAGCAGCAGTACAAGCCCTCCTCACTACCACCCTTTTTGTTACATTTTCATGACCTGTTGTCTAATTACATCGTGACAGTGTGGTCTATTGAGGTTAAGCTAACTTGAGTCGTGTAGAGTCCACACATAAGAGTCAGATTGAGAAAATGTTTAGCCAGGAATGTTATCCCCCTTGTAACATGGGTTTCATTGTCTCGATTTAAGGAGGTTTCCATTTGAGATTGGTGAGCTAGGAACGCAACTCTGTCATCAAGTTGAGATCCCGATCTAAATATATATATATATATATATATATATATATATATATTTTTTTTTTTTTTAACTATTCGCCATTTCCCGCGTTAGCGAGGTAGCGTTAGGAACAGAGGACTGGGCCTTTTTTGGAATATCCTCACCTGGCCCCCTCTGTTCCTTCTTTTGGAAAATTAAAAAAAAAAAACGATGGGGGAGGATTTCCAGCCTCCCGCTCCCTCCCCTTTTAGTCGCCTTCTACGACACGCAGGGAATACATGGGAAGTACTCTTAATCCCCTATCCCCAGGGATAATATGTATATATATATATATATATATATATATATATATATATATATATATATATATATATATATATATATATATATACATACATATATATATGTATGTATGTATGTATGTATGTATGTTTGTATGTATGTATATAAAGTGCGTATGGACGCGCACTTTCATAGAACACATGATACCCTCCACCAGCCAGATTTCTAACCCAGGACCTTTTGCATAGTATCTGGGAACGCTAACGGGTAGGTTATGATCACATCTAATTCGGAAATGACTGTTCGATTTCGTGTAATCGAATGCCCTTCGTCTCACATCCATGAGCATTGGGATCTACACCGGTCAGATCCCATCAGGCTCACATTACCAGCAGTTAGCATTTTACGGAATCTTACCTTTTAAACGCGGAGGTATGTGAACACAGATATATACCATATGAACGATCACTTTCATAGAACACATAATACTCTTCAAC
The DNA here is from genome assembly GCF_036320965.1 of Panulirus ornatus. Classification (NCBI taxonomy): domain Eukaryota; kingdom Metazoa; phylum Arthropoda; class Malacostraca; order Decapoda; family Palinuridae; genus Panulirus; species Panulirus ornatus. The sequence continues at coordinate 30,313,412 of NC_092230.1, read as the reverse complement.
AGCCAGGATTCGAACCCAGGACCTTTTGCGTGGTATTTGGGAACGCTTACGGCTAGGCTATGATCTCACCTAATAGGGAAATGACTATTTGATTACACGTAATCAAACACCCTTCTCACATCCATGTGTGTGTGTGTGTGTGTGTGTGTGTGTGTGTGTGTGTGTGTGTGTGTGTTCTCAGACTACGTGAGGAGGGTAACACCACGAGCGAGAAGTCACATAAGGCTATGCCAACGTGGGAGCACAGGGAAAGATGACACAGCTTTCGAGAACCATTCCATCTCTAAGACGCCAGACTTGCCCTGCTCCCACGGGTAACTCAGCCTCTTAGCTGTAGGAGCCATGTTGATGGGTTCCGCGGCTCCATAAATGCGACATGATATGGATGGTGAGGAAGAAACCCACACCGGAGAGATGAAACAAGTCTTCTGGGGGCTCTCCACTCTGCATTGGTCCGTTGTCTCGGACGATCTTCAAAGGACGGGCGTAGAATTAGTTGTAGAATTAGTTGCAACAATATGTTTAGGGAACAGAGTGAGGCTGGCAGTATTAGGTTATGTCATATAGCCTGTCATATGGGAGTGGGTCAGGTTGGTAAGTAAGGTTGCCATCTTGCTGGCTACTAGCGATATGTAGACCTTCTAGAATTGTTCTTCATTTCTTCAGTTTGTGATATATATATATATATTCTTTCAAACTTCTTTCAAACTATTCGCCATTTCCCGCGTTAGCGAGTTAGCGTTAAGAACATCGGACTGGACCTTTGAGGGAATATCCTCACCTGGCCCCCTTCTCTGTTCCTTCTTTTGGAAAATTAAAAAAAAGCGAGAGGGGAGGATTTCCAGCCCCCCGCTCCCTCCCCTTTTAGTCGCCTTCTACGACACGCAGGGAATACGTGGGAAGTATTCTTTCTCCCCTATCCCCAGGGATAATATATATATATATATCCCTGGGGATAGGGGAGAAAGAATACTTCCCACGTATTCCCTGCGTGTCGTAGAAGGCGACTAAAACGGAAGAGAGCGGGGGGCTGGAAATCCTCCCCTCTCGTTTTTTTTTTTTTAATTTTCCAAAAGAAGGAACAGAGAAGGGGGCCAGGTGAGGGTATTCCCTCAAAGGCCCAGTCCTCTGTTCTTAACGCTACCTCGCTATCGCGGGAAATGGCGAATAGTATGAAAAAAAAAAAAATATATATATCCCTGGGGATAGGGGAGAAAGAATACTTCCCACGTATTCCCTGCGTGTCGTAGAAGGCGACTAAAAGGGGAGGGAGCGGGGGGCTGGAAATCCTCCCCTCTCACTTTCTTTTTTTTTTAATTTTCCAAAAGAGGGAACAGGGAAGGGGCCCAGGTGAGGATATTCCCTCAAGGGCCCAGTCCTCTGTTCTCAACGCTACCTCGCTAATGCGGGAAATGGCGAATAGTATGAAAGAAAAAGATATATATATATATATATATATATATATATATATATATATATATATATATATATATATATATATATATTCGGGGAGAAAGAATACTTCCTACGTATTCCCTGCGTGTCGTAAAAGTCGATTAAAGGGTGGAGGGAACGGAGGCTGGAAATCCTCCACTCCAGTTTTTGCTTTTCCAAAAGAGGGGCAAGAGAAGGGGGCCAAGTGAGGATTTTCCCTCTTAGGCTCAGTCCTTTGTTTTCAACGCTACCTCGCTGACGCTGGAAATGAAGAATATATATATATATATATATATGACGGAGTTGCCGCATTTTCGAGGATGCACTCAATACGGGACCATGGAATTGAAGGACTCCTGTAGAGCAAGAACGTCCTGGATGACACTACATTTCTTACCGTCCATTGACGATGACACAGCCTCACCGAAAGCGAGTTCTCACTCGCGGTGTAACTACTTGCAGGGAGAGTCCGGTAACACCTATGATATCTATCTGTCTGTATGTATGTATGTATCTATTTCTCTCTCTCTCTCTCTCTCTCTCTCTCTCTCTCTATATATATATATATATATATATATATATATATGTATGTATATATATATATGTGTGTGTGTGTGTGCGCGCGCGCGCTAACTCGCTAAAGCGGGAGACGGCAATTAAGTAGAAAAAAAAAAAAAAAAAAAATATATATATATATATATATATATATATATATATATATATATATATATATTTTTTTTTTTTTTTTTTTTTTTTTTTTTTTACCTCGTCGCTGTCTCCCGCGTTTGCGAGGTAGCGCAAGGAAACAGACGAAAGAAATGGCCCAACCCCCCCCATACACATGTACATACATACGTCCACACACGCAAATATACATACCTACACAGCTTTCCATGGTTTACCCCGGACGCTTCACATGCCTTGATTCAATCCACTGACAGCACGTCAACCCCTGTATACCACATAGCTCCAATTCACTCTATTCCTTGCCCTCCTTTCACCCTCCTGCATGTTCAGGCCCCGATCACACAAAATCCTTTTCACTCCATCTTTCCACCTCCAATTTGGTCTCCCTCTTCTCCTCGTTCCCTCCACCTCCGACACATATATCCTCTTGGTCAATCTTTCCTCACTCATTCTCTCCATGTGCCCAAACCACTTCAAAACACCCTCTTCTGCTCTCTCAACCACGCTCCTTTTATTTCCACACATCTCTCTTACCCTTACGTTACTTACTCGATCAAACCACCTCACACCACACATTGTCCTCAAACATCTCATTTCCAGCACATCCATCCTCCTGCGCACAACTCTATCCATAGCCCACGCCTCGCAACCATACAACATTGTTGGAACCACTATTCCTTCCAACATACCCATTTTTGCTTTCCGGGATAATGTTCTCGACTTCCACACATTTTTCAAGGCTCCCAAAATTTTTGCCCCCTCCCCCACCCTATGATCCACTTCCGCTTCCATGGTTCCATCCGCTGACAGATCCACTCCCAGATATCTAAAACACTTCACTTCCTCCAGTTTTTCTCCATTCAAACTCACCTCCCAATTGACTTGACCCTCAACCCTACTGTACCTAATAACCTTGCTCTTATTCACATTTACTCTTAACTTTCTTCTTCCACACACTTTACCAAACTCCGTCACCAGCTTCTGCAGTTTCTCACATGAATCCGCCACCAGCGCTGTATCATCAGCGAACAACAACTGACTCACTTCCCAAGCTCTCTCATCCCCAACAGACTTCATACTTGCCCCTCTTTCCAAGACTCTTGCATTTACCTCCCTAACAACCCCATCCATAAACAAATTAAACAACCATGGAGACATCACACACCCCTGCCGCAAACCTACATTCACTGAGAACCAATCACTTTATATATATATATATATATATATATATATATATATATATATATATATATATATATATATATATATATATATGGTAAACTATATGGGAAGGTATTGATTGAGAGGGTGAAGGCATGTACAGAGCATCGGATTGGGGAAGAGCAGTGTGGTTTCAGAAGTGGTAGAGGATGTGTGGATCAGGTGTTTGTTTGAAGAATGTATGTGAGAAATACTTAGAAAAGCAAATGGATTTGTATGTAACATTTATGGATCTCGAGAAGGCATATGATAGAGTTGATAGAGATGCTCTGTGGAAGGTATTAAGAATATATGGTGTGGGAGGCAAGTTGTTAGAAGCAGTGAAAAGTTTTTATCGAGGATGTAAGGCATGTGTACGTGTAGGAAGAGAGGAAAGTGATTGGTTCTCAGTGAATGTAGGTTTGCGGCAGGGGTGTGTGATGTCTCCATGGTTGTTTAATTTGTTTATGGATGGGGTTGTTAGGGAGGTGAATGCAAGAGTTTTGGAAAGAGGGGCAAGTATGAAGTCTGTTGGGGATGAGAGAGATTGGGAAGTGAGTCAGTTGTTGTTCGCTGATGATACAGCGCTGGTGGCTGATTCATGTGAGAAACTGCAGAAGCTGGTGACTGAGTTTGGTAAAGTGTGTGAAAGATGAAAGTTAAGAGTAAATGTAAATAAGAGCAAGGTTATTAGGTACAGTAGGGTTGAGGGTCAAGTCAATTGGGAGGTAAGTTTGAATGGAGAAAAACTGGAGGAAGTAAAGTGTTTTAGATATCTGGGAGTGGATCTGGCAGCGGATGGAACCATGGAAGCGGAAGTGAATCATAGGGTGGGGGAGGGGGTGAAAATCCTGGGAGCCTTGAAGAATGTGTGGAAGTCGAGAACATTATCTCGGAAAGCAAAAATGGGTATGTTGGAAGGAATAGTGGTTCCAACAATGTTGTATGGTTGCGAGGCGTGGGCTATGGATAGAGTTGTGCGCAGGAGGGTGGATGTGCTGGAAATGAGATGTTTGAGGACAATGTGTGGTGTGAGGTGGTTTGATCGAGTAAGTAATGTAAGGGTAAGAGAGATGTGTGGAAATAAAAAGAGCGTGGTTGAGAGAGCAGAAGAGGGTGTTTTGAAATGGTTTGGGCACATGGAGAGAATGAGTGAGGAAAGATTGACCAAGAGGATATGTGTCGGAGGTGGAGGGAACGAGAAGAAGTGGGAGACCAAATTGGAGGTGGAAAGATGGAGTGAAAAAGATTTTGTGTGATCGGAGCCTGAACATGCAGGAGGGTGAAAGGAGGGCAAGGAATAGAGTGAATTGGATCGATGTGGTATACCGGGGTTGACGTGTTGTCAGTGGATTGAATCAGGGCATGTGAAGCGTCTGGGGTAAACCATGGAAAGTTGTGTGGGGCCTGGATGTGGAAAGGGAGCTGTGGTTTCGGGCATTATTACGTGGCAGCTAGAGACTGAGTGTGAATGATTGGGGCCTTTGTTGTCTTTTCCTAGTGCTACCTCGCACACATGAGGGGGGAGGGGGAAGGTATTCCATGTGTGGCGAGGTGGCGATGGGAGTGAATGGGGGCAGACAGTGTGAATTGTGTGCATGGGCATATATGTATGTGTCTGTGTGTGTATATATATGTGTACATTGAGATGTATAGGTATGTATATTTGCGTGTGTGGACGTGTGTGTGTATACATTGTGTATGGGGGTGGGTTGGGCCATTTCTTTCGTCTGTTTCCTTGCGCTACCTCGCAAACGCGGGAGACAGCGACAAAGCTAAATAAAATATAAATAAATAAATAATATATATATATATATATATATATATATATATATATATATATATATATATATATATATATATATATATATATCTTTTCTTTCATACTATTCGCCAGGAAGTAAAGTGTTTTAGATATCTGGGAGTGGATCTGGCAGCGGATGGAAACATGGAAGCGGAAGTGGATCATAGGGTGGGGGAGGGGGCGAAAATTCTGGGAGCCTTGAAGAATGTGTGGAAGTCGAGAACATTATCTCGGAAAGCAAAAATGGGTATGTTTGAAGGAATAGTGGTTCCAACAATGTTGTATGGTTGTGAGGCGTGGACTATGGATAGAGTTGTGCGCAGGAGGATGGATGTGCTGGAAATGAGATGTTTGAGGACAATGTGTGGTGTGAGGTGGTTTGATCGAGTAAGTAACGTAAGGGTAAGAGAGATGTGTGGAAATAAAAAGAGCGTGGTTGAGAGAGCAGAAGAGGGTGTTTTGAAATGGTTTGGTCACATGGAGAGAATGAGTGAGGAAAGATTGACCAAGAGGATATATGTGTCGGAGGTGGAGGGAACGAGGAGAAGAGGGAGACCAAATTGGAGGTGGAAAGATGGAGTGAAAAAGATTTTGTGTGATCGGGGCCTGAACATGCAGGAGGGTGAAAGGAGGGCAAGGAATAGAGTGAATTGGATCGATGTGGTATACCGGGGTTGACGTGCTGTCAGTGGATTGAATCAAGGCATGTGAAGCGTCTGGGGTAAACCATGGAAAGCTGTGTAGGTATGTATATTTGCGTGTGTGGACGTATGTATATACATGTGTATGGGGGTGGGTTGGGCCATTTCTTTCGTCTGTTTCCTTGCGCTACCTCGCAAACGCGGGAGACAGCGACAAAGGAAAAAAAAAAAAAAAAAATATATATATATAGATAGATAGATAGATAGATAGATAGACATTACCCTTGAAGTTATATATTTTGAAGAAACAAATGATGATATTAGAGAAATTTATCTTCAGAAAACTTCCGTCACTTGAAATGATTAAAATGTTTGTGATAAAGTTGTTCATCATGAAATGCTCATAAGGTCCCCGGTAATACCCTCCCGGTGTCCACAGTCACATTACCAGCAGACAGCTGGTCCTCAAAAGCTCAGGAATTCCTATGTTCAAACCCGAGGCTGTTGTTTTTATGAATGGCTGCATCGTTGAGGTTGAGCCTTACGTCCTTGGTCGTAACCTATGATTATCGCACGGTAAAGGGCATACCATATGTTTACATTTGAGAGCAGCCACACACTTTTATATTTTTTGTTTTACTGGGATGTACACCACTTGGACGCTCACGTCTGCTGAGCCACTGCCATCATGGTTACGTAATAGTCACTTAACGAGTTTTGATCATATGTCCCCACCGTATCCTAGTACGAAAGTAATTGGCTTCTTTTTGTAAGACGACATCGTTACAGTCGTCGTTTCTTTATAACCTCAAGGTCTCTGTGGTGTGTGAATATCCGGCATATGTATTACCGTAGCGCGAGGCTTTACCTTGCCAGTCGTTGACCTTGTCTGCAGGGGGACGGACCGCCATTGCTTCACACACACACACACACACACACACACACACTTCTAACCGGCACGCCAGATTGTATCTTCCCTGATGTATATACTTGATACAACACACACACACACACACACACACACACACACACACACACACACACACACACACATTTACCCTGCGATACGGTCACTCAAGATGATGGTAGTGTTGCTTCAAGTGTTGCACTACAGGTCGTCTAATGAACCAGTAATCATCGGTCAGTGGTGACGTGTACCATGCGCCACAGACTTCATGAAGCGAACACATGGATGAGCATCAGGAATTTATTAGTTTTCCGTACAGTTTGATGACTTTCTTGCTCCTAGAATGGCGTCCTAGCTACGTCTCTTCGTTGTATATCAACTGACT